>NC_090646.1:306127170-306327170 GCF_040937935.1 Hyperolius riggenbachi | reverse complement strand
GGGCAGTATTTGCAATCAACACACTTGTGGTTGCCTTTCGGACGTGCAACTGTAAGCCAGTTATGTACCATTGGCGAGCGATATTCGCTTCGGGTAAGGGTGTCTCCCAGGGTGGGGGCTCTTCTGAACCGTGGGGGGGGGGGTCCAGGAAGACCTTCTAAAGGGCAGGGTCCCTCGTAATTACTGCCCAATTTCTCTTAATGACCTCCGTTAATTTCTTAGACATTGGGGTATAGTCAAATGTAAAAGTAAAGGGACTCTTTTCTCTGTTCTTACTCTTTGCATTCCTGGAGAGAAGTGAGGCTCTGTCTTTGCTCTTAGCCCTTTCCTTGGCCATTCCAGAAGAGGTCTATTGTAATTCCTCGCCTCCAGACGTACAGTAAGTTCCCGACACTGTGTCTCAAAGGTGTCCAGACGGGAACTGTTCCGTCTGAGACGCAGATACTGCCTGTATGGGGGCGAGGTCTTAACATGTTCTGGGTGGAAGCTGTTCCGTGTAGCAGGGAGTTCACAGCAGTGGTCTTCCTGAATCCCTCACATACTAGTTGGACACCATCGGGCTTGATCTTCAAGTCCAAAAAACTGATGCTTATATCAAAAGTTAATCGCATATTCACCTGATTGTTATTGAGGAAATCCACAAAATCACCAAATTCATCCGTGCCTCCCCGCCACACCACCAGCACATCATCCACATAACGGGCCCAAGTCTTGATGTTGCCCCTGAAGGGGTTCCCTGGGGTTCTCACATAATCTTCCTCCCAAGCTCCCAGAAATAGACCAGCGTAGGTACATGCCACAGAGGTCCCCATGGCTGTCCCGGAGGTCTGGTGGTACCACCTTCCATCGAACATGAATGCGTTGTGCGTCAGTACAAATCTGAGGCAATCGCACAGGAAGTCTTTGTACCCATCGTCCTTATCTGTTCTGTTCAGGTACCTGCGGACCGCCCTTATGCCCTCATCGTGGGGTATTCTACTATACAGGCTTTCCACGTCAATCGTGGCTAGTTTGTCACCTGGTTTCCATGCTGTGCTCTCAACAAGGTTGACCGCATCTACCGCATCAGCTAAATAAGCCGGAACCCCCACGAGAAATGGGGGGTAACAGGTGATCCAGGAACTGAGACAGACGTTCCATGAGTGAACCACAACCCGAGGGAGTGAACCACAACCCCGTCATCGGACTCCCCACCTTTCATGAGCCTTACCTTCTACCCTCTTCGCTCGGGACCCTCCTCTGGATTGGGGTGTCACCCTCTCCTCTTCTGCTCCAGGTTCTTACCAGCAGAATTGGACATTGGGCTTCCAAAAAGTTCAACTTTTGTCTCGTCGGTCCACAAGGTATTTTCCCAAAAGTCTTCGCAATCATTGAGATGTTTTTTAGCAAATTTGAGACGAGCCTTAATGTTCTTTTTGCTTAAAAGTGGTTTGCGCCTTGGATATCTGCCATGCAGGCCGTTTTTGCCCAGTCTCTTTCTTATGGTGGAGTCGTGAACACTGACCTTAATTGAGGCAAGTGAGGCCTGCAGTTCTTTAGATGTTGTCCTGGGGTCTTTTGTGGCTTCTCAGATGAGTTTTCTCTGCGCTCTTGGGGTAATTTTGGTTGGCCGGCCACTCCTGGGAAGGTTCATCACTGTTCCATGTTTTTGCCATTTGTGGATAATGGCTCTCACTGTGGTTCGCTGGAGTCCAAAAGCTTTAGAAATGGCTTTTTAACCTTTACCAGACTGATAGATCTCAATTACTTTTGTTCTCATTTGTTCCTGAATTTCTTTGGATCTTGGCATGATGTCTAGCTTTTGCGGTGCTTTTTGTCTACTTCTCTGTGTCAGATAGCTCCTATTTAAGTGATTTCTTGATTGAAACAGGTGTGGCAGTAATCAGGCCTGGGGGGTGACTACAGAAATTGAACTCAGGTGTGATAAACCACAGTTAAGTTATTTTTTAACAAGGGGGGCAATCACTTTTTCACACAGGGCCATGTAGATTTGGAGTTTTTGTTTCTCACTAAATAATAAAAACCATCATTTAAAACTGCATTTTGTGTTCAATTATGTTATCTTTGACTAATAGTTATCGGTTTTTGATGAGTAGAAACATTTAAGTGTGACAAACCTGCAAAAGAATAAGAAATCAGGAAGGGGGCAAATAGTTTTTCACACCACTGTATATAAAGGAAAATAATTAGGGGTTCCAGTCAGCAGATAGAGAGCATGAAAGTAAGAGTGCCCTCCGTTGGCAACTCATGACCCTTAATACTGACTAGGAAAAAGTTAACTGTGTCATCATCTGAACCATCTATAATGGGTTCAGATCCCTTGTGATGTCATGACACCCACCTACTCACTTAATATTCTATGAGCCCTCTTGCCCCAGTTGCAGGAATGTTATGTTTATAAATATGGCCTATGTTGATTGTTCCCGTAGTCCATTTGTCCGGGGCATTGTAGGCCTAAGACCTTGGACTAGGAACATCTTTTCAGTATCTGCTAGCATCATCGGCTTCAAGCAGACACTGAGATGCTTCTGCCTGCATCACGAAAAACTCTATTTAAAGGTATACTCTGCGAACATGGCTTTTACCTAAAACTCAGTCCAAATAACTGAAGCCTACTTAAATTATAACAATTGAAAATCTATTTGGTATGCTGCGCTGTAAGTACCTGATTTAACGCTAGCGCATATTTACATTACCGCGCGGCTCCTGCGGCAGACTGGAAGTCATGCTTGTCTATAGCCGACTAGACACAAGATATTAGATTTTGAGAGACCCTAACATACAGGGCTACCAGAAACCACTCCTTTCACATGGGACAAGATGCATAATGTACTTCGCCACATCTCTGTGCGGTTTGCGCTTTGCACATTGTCCCATGGGGAAGGAGAGGTTTGTCCTCGGAAGGTAAAAGTTTAAAAAAAAACAAGTAAGCAAAAAAGTTAAAGGATACCCGAACTGACATGTGACATGATGAGATAGACATGGGTATGTACAGTGCCTAGCACACAAATACCTATGCTGTGTTTCTTTTTTTCTTTCTCTGCCTGAAAGAGTTAAATATCAGGTATGCAAGTCGCTGACTCAGATAGGAAGTGACTACAGTGTGACCCCCACTGATAAAAAATTCCAACTATAAAACACGTTCCTAGCAGAAAATGGCTTCTGAGAGCAAGAAAGAGGTAAAAAAGGGGAATTTCTTATCAGTGAGGGTCACACTGTAGTCGCTTCCTGTCTAAGTCGAGACTGAGTCAGCCACTTGCATACCTGATATTTAACTCTTTCAGGCCGAGAAAGAAAAGAAAAAGGAACACAGCATAGTTATTTGTGTGCTACACGTCTATCTCATGTCACATGTCAGTTTGGGTATCCTTTAATGTTTGGTTTGAAATGTTCAATAAAGTTTATAAAAGTTAATGTTGATGTTAATGAGGTAGCAGGAAAAAAAGGCGCCGGCTGAGGGTGGACGAAAAGGGTGCCGCCATAGACTTTAATGCAATTATCGTTAATACAGCGAAAAAAGCAGAAAAAAGGTCGCCGTGAAAAATGTTATTAATAACATTAGAACATTATAGTTTTTGAGGTAGTTATCATTTTAGAAGTTTACGACGTTATAGTTTTTGTCATATTACATAGTTACATAGTTATTTTGGTTGAAAAAAGACATACGTCCATCGAGTTCAACCAGTACAAAGTACAACTCCAGCCTGCTCCCTCACATATCCCTGTTGATCCAGAGGAAGGCGAAAAAAACCCTTACAAGGCATGGTCCAATTAGCCCCAAAAGGGAAAAATTCCTTCCCGACTCCAGATGGCAATCAGATAAAATCCCTGGATCAACATCATAAGGCATTACCTAGTAATTGTAGCCATGGATGTCTTTCAATGCAAGGAAAGCATCTAAGCCCCTTTTAAATGCAGGTATAGAGTTTGCCATAACGACTTCCTGTGGCAATGCATTCCACATCTTAATCACTCTTACTGTAAAGAACCCTTTCCTAAATAAATGGCTAAAACGTTTTTCCTCCATGCGCAGATCATGTCCTCTAGTCCTTTGAGAAGGCTCATCCGCCAAGCTATTATATTGCCCTCTGATGTATTTATACATGTTAATTAGATCTCCTCTAAGGCGTCTTTTCTCTAGACTAAATAAACCCAGTTTATCTAATCTTGGTAAGCGAGACCTTCCATCCCACGTATCAATTTTGTTGCTCGTCTCTGCACCTGTTCTAAAACTGCAATATCTTTTTTGTGATGTGGTGTCCAGAACTGAATTCCATATTCCAGATGTGGCCTTACTAGAGAGTTAAACAGGGGCAATACTATGCTAGCATCTTGAATTTTATTTCCCTTTTAATGCATCCCAAAGTTTTGTTAGCTTTAGCTGCAGCGGCTTGGCATTGAGTACGATTATTTAACTTGTTGTTGATGAATACTCCTAAGTCCTTCTCCAAGTTTGATGTCCCCAACTGTATCCCATTTATTTTGTATGGTGCTAGACCATTGGTACGACCAAAATGCATGACTTTACATTTTTCAACATTGAATTTCATCTGCCATTTATATGCCCATATAGCCATCCTATCCAGATCCTTTTGCAATATGACACTATCTTCCTGAGAGTTGATGATTCTGCCCAATTTTGTATCATCTGCAAAAATAGCAACATTGCTCACTACTGCATCTACTAGGTCATTAATACATAAATTGAAGAGCACTGGACCCAGTACAGACCCCTGTGGGACCCCACTGCTAACAGTCTCCCATTTTGAGTATGATCCATTGACCACAACTCTTTGTTTTCTGTCCATTAGCCAGTTCCCTATCCATGCACACAGACTCTTTGTAACGATTGTGGAACTTTCTCCGTGATCAGCTCAAAAACAGGGACAAGCGAGAGATAGGATCCCCAGTGCTAGCGAAAAGTGGCTAGCGCGATCCCAGGAGACAGAACAGAAGGATCCCCAGCGCTAGCGAAAAGTGGCTAGCGCGATCCCAGGAGACAGAACAGAAGGATCCCCAGCGCTAGCGAAAAGTGGCTAGCGCGATCCCAGGAGACAGAACAGAAGGATCCCCAGCGCTAGCGAAAAGTGGCTAGCGCGATCCCAGGAGACAGAACAGAAGAGATAGCTGGTAGCAACCGCTGCACCAGCTATACTCCAAGAACAGAGATCAGAACCATTTCCTGTCGACCACCGTTGGGACAGGACAATGGCAAAAGAACAAACAAACAGATAAACAATCCTAACTGCACTAGGGAAAACCTGCCTAGCGCAGATTCAGGAATTACTCTAAGCTGATCTTCAAACAAAGAGCATGGCTGACACTCCCGGCAGGAGTGTTGCACAGGACAAAATCCTTATGAACAGCAAAGCATTGTGGGACACACATAGTACTTATAGTACACGCCTCCAATGAATGTGGCCAGGCAATTTGCATGACAACGTATGCAAATTCCTCAGCAAGCACAAGCTGCAAAACTGACAGAAACTCTTCTTTCCAGAGTCCTGCAGCATGCAAACCTAAACAATGGTCAAAAGGCTGCCTGCCTGCGCAGGCAGCTGAGCGGATTCTCACACTCTTCCCCAGTCCTTGCATCCTCAACTTTTGCACCAGACTTTTGTGGGGAACAGTGTCGAAGGCCTTTGCAAAGTCTAAGTATATCACATCTACAGAATTCCCAATATCCATATTAGCATTCACTACCTCATAAAAGCTGAGCATGTTAGTCAAACAGGACCTGTCTTTAGTAAACCCATGTTGATGCTGAGAAATAAGATTATTTTCTACTATGAAGTCTTGTATAGTATCTCTTAGTAACCCCTCAAATAATTTGCATACAATATTATTTTGTTAATAAGTACAGATTTTACATTTTCAAAGGTATTGTTAATATATGTAAAATGGTGTTTCTACAGAGGGAGTGGTTAGGGTTAGGCACCACCAGGGGGGTGGTTAGTGTTAGGCGCCACTAGGGAAGTGGTTAGTTTTAGGCACCTCCAGGGGAGGGTTCTGTGTGAGGGTAGGGTTGGGTTAAAGAGACTCCGTAACAAAAATTGCATCCTGTTTTTTATCATCCTACCTATTCCAAAAGCTATTCTAATGTGTTCTGGCTTACTGCAGCACTTTCTGCTATCACAGTCTCTGTAATAAATCAATGTATCTTTCCCCTGTCAGACTTGTCAGCCTGTGTCTGGAAGGCTGCCAAGTTCTTCAGTGTTGTGGTTCTGCTATGAACTCCCCCTTCCTTCCAAGCCCCTCTATGCACACTGCCTGTGTATTATTTAGATTAGGGCATCTTCTCTCTTCTCTCTTATCTTTTACAAGCTGGATACAACTGAGCTGGCTGGGCTTTCACATACTGAGGAAATTCAGACAAGGGCAAAGCTGTTTGCAGGAAGAAAAGAGCAGCCTGAAACTTCAGTGCATGAGAGATGCAGGGGGAAAGAAACACACAAATGATCTCTTGAGATTCAAAAGGAAGTCTGTATACAGCCTGCTTGTGTATGGATGTATTTTCTATGTGTGGACATACTGTACATCAACCTACTTCCTGTTTTGGTGGCCATTTTGTTTGTTTATAAACAAACTTTTTAAAACTGTTTTTAACCACTTTTAATGCGGCGGGGAGCGGCGAAATTGTGACAGAGGGTAATAGGAGATGTCCCCTAACACACTGGTATGTTTACTTTTGTGCGATTTTAACAATACAGATTCTCTTTAAGCAATATTGACGAAAAATGCAACGACATTTAACGTTAATATTTATTCGTTATTATATATCTTCAGCAGTAAATATCGTTAATAAAGCTTGACAACGCTGGTTCTCGTTATAAAATGTCATTAATACCTGGCGCCAAATTCGTTAGTAAGTCGGGCACTTTTTTCACGGCACCCTTTTTTCATGCACGCAGTAATGAATTTATTGTATTACTGCTTGCTTACTTATTTTTTTTTTTTTATGTGATTAACAGGTGGTCTGACTGACCCACTTCAGCACTGATGCGCATTCTGACAGAAGCATTGCGCTGCTGTCAGATTACATAAAGTCAGTGCATGCAGCGCTGCAGAACGAGATTTCTCCTCCGCAGTTTGCCGAGGCATATGAACTGAGGGGTGGTGTTGAAGTTCATATGCTTTGGCAAGCACTTTGTATTTAAAAAAAAATCTGACGATGATGTATGTATCCACACAGATTGATGTGAATGGAGAAATCAGGTTTGCCAGGGCACACGAGCTGAAGTGGGTTTGGATGATGGGTAGAACTTCTATGTCCTGGCAGACGCCTTTCCCCTCCTTTTTTTTCACATTTTTTTGGCAAGAGATTTTTTCATCTACATTGATCGATGCGAAGGAAGGAATCTGTGCTGTTCTTTTTTTTCTTTCAGTCCAGAGGCTGAACGCAAAAAAAAAAAAAAAAAAAGGTAATTACCTGTATGCCCAATATTAGGAGTATAGCAGAAATTCCTAATGCTGGCCATACATGTAATGATTGCAGGGACCCTAAAATGCCAGGTTAGTACAAATTACCCCATTTTGAAAAGAAGACACCCCAAGGTATGGGGAATCCAAGGAAGATTGAACTTTTTTTTCACAAGTTAGTGAAATTCACACACTGTGGAAACAGATTTCAGAAGTCCTCTTGTAAAGGAAAGTTATAATTACCTGCGGCGTCTTTTCCCCCATAGCTGTCCCCAGAGCCTCTGAATCAACCTACTTTTGGTGCGTAGCCCTTGTTTTCATAAATATTTAGAAATGTATTTACTGTATTTTTCAGACTATAAGACTTCCCTGACCATAAGATGCACCTAGGTTTAGAGGACAAAAATATTCTCCTCCTCCTACACAAAGCAAGGGCTGTTGGTTTTGAAAATGGAACTCAACTCTGCTATTTTTATCATCACTAAACCCATAGGTGGATGGTCAACATTGTTATTGTGTTTGGCTTCTGATGGCTGCTGACTGAAGGAGCTCAACTGGGCAGTTAGGTTGAAGATGAAATAAACACAATGAAAAGGCTTATGTGATGGGTTATAAGGAGGTTTGTATTATTGGTTAGGGGGTTAGGCATTGCTTAGGGGCATTGGTTAGCTTGGTATTGTCAAGAGAGGATGTTAGCTTTTGGCATTAGGAAGAAGGGTAGAGGTTAGGATTAGTGTCTGTTAGGGGGCCCAATAATTTACCCATTTATTGTGCAGAGGTAAATTTTGTGGTATCCTGAGTGAAAAAGAAATCCCTTTTGCTACAGCACCATCACAGACACCCCAACAATAATACCCATGCAACAAGACCTCTTTTGCTACTGACTGCAGCCCCCAGCAGTTATGTATGTGCGTTGAGATAGAGACCCAGCAGTAATGTATGTGTGCGACAGATTGCACAGCTTACCTCTCTATCCGGTGAGTTCCGTGTCCTGTCTTGTCTCTTCCTGCATCCTAGTTGGCGCCCTCTCATTGCTTGACTCCAGCACATGTGCGCTGCCAGATCATGCTTTATAAAGCATAAATAATAAAAACTGTGCCATTTATTTATACACATATTGTTCTTTTTATCCTAGGTTGTTATGGAATCCACCCAGATTTGGTAAAGGAGAACTGGACCTGTTCACGGTGTGCCGCCTCTGCCTGGAACGCTGTTAGTAATATGATGACTACTTTGTACATATACAGGGTGGGCCATTTATATGGATACACCTTAATAAAATGGGAATGGTTGGTGATATAAACTTCCTGTTTGTGGCACATTAGTATATGTGGGGGGGGGGGGGGACTTTTCAAGATGGGTGGTGACCATGGCGGCCATTTTGAAGTCGGCCATTTTGAATCCAACTTTAGTTTTTTCAATAGGAAGAGGGTCATGTGACACATCAAACTTATTGGGAATTTCACAAGAAAAACAATGGAGTGCTCGGTTTTAACGCAACTTTATTCTTTCATGAGTTATTTACAAGTTTCTGACCACTTATAAAATGTGTTCAATGTGCTGCCCATTGTGTTGGTTTGTCAATGCAACCCTCTTATCCCACTCTTCACACACTGATAGCAACACCACAGGGGAAATACTAACACAGGCTTCCAGTATCCGTAGTTTCAGATGCTGCACATCTCATATCTTCACAATTGCCTTCAGATGACGGTGTGGTATATGGGGTACATAGGTAGTGGGGCCATTCTTCATCAATGGAAACCTCAAGGCCACTGGATATGCGAAATTGCTACATGACGATGTGTTTCCCTCTTTATGTACTGAACCACATTATGGGTGTCAGGTCTGAGCATTCCTAGAAGAACAGGTTCCTGGAAAGTGGATTGGTAGTCGTGGGCCAGTTGAATGGCCCCCAAGGTCTCCCGATCTGACTCCCTTAGACTTTTATCTCTGGGGTCATCTGAAGACAATTGTCTATGCTGTGGAGATACGAGATGTGCAGCACCTGAAACTATGGATACTGGAAGCCTGTGCTAGCATTTCTCCTGCAGTGTTGCGATCAGTGTGTGAAGAGTAGGAGAAGAGGGTTGTATTGACAATCCAACACAATGGGCAGCACATTAAACACATTTTATAAGTGGTCAGAAACTTGTAAATAACTTATGAAAGAATAAAGTTACGTTAAAACCAAGTACACCATTGTTTTTCTTGTGAAATTCCCAATATGTTTGATGTGTCACATGACCCTCTTCCTATTGAAAAAACAAAGTGGATTCAAAATGGCCAACTTCAAAATGGCCACCTTGGTCACCACCCATCTTGAAAAGTTCCCCCCTCACATATACTAATGTGCCACAAACAGGAAGTTGATATCACCAACCATTCCCATTTTAGTAAGGTGTATCCATATAAATGGCCCACCCTGTATTTTTTTCAATTCTTAGCACATGAAATGGCATAGCAGGAGATACATACCATCTTTTTCTGTCTTTCATATAGGAATGTTGCCTCTGCAATCTTCGAGGGGGTGCTTTGCAGGTCACTACGGATAAAAGGTTTGTTTTACCTTTACACTTTTTTTTTTTCTTTAAGAGTAAACATTTTACTAGACCTATAACAAACACAGCACATTATAGCCTTCATGAATTAGAAAGAAAAAAATAGTGTTACGTCTATTACAGTTATTTGGGTAATCACTTTTCCATTCGTTGAGACCTGAAAGTGCTATGATGTATGGATCAATATACAATATCTGAGACATGACATATACAGTATATATATATATCTTATAAACCAGTCAGGTTGAAAAGCAGCATGTGCAAACGGTGTTTCACAGTATTCCTTTGTATCAGGCAAAAATCTCACCTACTTAGCTTTTGTATTGCTCTCTGATGTATTTATACAGTAATCAGGCCACATCTTAGCCATCTTTTTACCAAGCTAACTAAGCTACTTCTCTTGGTATGTAAGACCAAGGAATAAGAAGACTAAAGACTAAAAAGAATAGTAAGACCAAGGAATAAAAATTTCCCTGATTTAATTTAGTTGTCCATCTTTGTCGGACATATTCAGAAGGTCCATGCACGGTGGGGTCAGGGAATACAAAGAAGCCTCTAAACCAGTGTTTCCCAACCCTGTCCTCAAGGCCCACCAACAGTGCATGTTTTGTGGAAATCCACACAGGTAGGTAATCAGCTCTGCAAAGACACTAATTACCTCACCTGACAATGTTAGTGGTTTCCTGGGCCTTGAGGACAGGGTTGGGGAGCTCTGCTCTAAACTACCCAGAGCCTTCCTACTACCTAGGAAATGATCTATTTGTATCTTTTTATCTTTTTTATTTGCCTCACGTTCAATTTAATAAATACATGAAAAAATATTGGACCTAGGTCTGACTCTTATCTCTGCTAACCG
Organism: Hyperolius riggenbachi; assembly: GCF_040937935.1. NCBI lineage: Eukaryota > Metazoa > Chordata > Amphibia > Anura > Hyperoliidae > Hyperolius > Hyperolius riggenbachi. The sequence continues at coordinate 306,316,334 of NC_090646.1, read as the reverse complement.
TTTCCCACCATTTTTTTTTTTTGCCTTCTGTCCCTTAACCTGTTCTCCATCCAGCTATACAATTTTACCTAGTCTCTGTATCCTCAACTTCTGTACCAGGCTATTGTGGGGAATAGTGTCAAAAGTATTTGTAAAGTCCACTACATCTATTGCTTTATCCAAGTACACTACATCTATTGCTTTATCAAGATCTAAATTTGCATTCAACCTTATTTGTTAACAAAAAATTACTGCATAAAAGCTGTGCATGTTGGTCAGATCCGTATTTAGTTAACCCTTGTTAACATGAGCCTGAAGCGAAAATAAAAAACAAAACAGATACCTAAGGAGAAGGAAGGCTCGGGTCCTATAGCAGAGTTCCCCAACTCTGTCCTCAAGGCCCACCAACAGTGCATGTTTTGCAGAAAGCCACAAACATGCACAGGGGAGATAAGTGTCTCAGCCGAGCTGATTAACTACATCTTTGGATTTCCATAAAACATGCACTGTTGGTGGGCCTTGAGGACAGGGTTGGGAAACACTGCAAGAGCCTTCCCATTCCTCTCCTAGTTCCCTCGTTCCATCGCAGGCTCCCCCGTTAGCACTGTCTGAATGGAGGGTCAGGGAGTGCTCTCTGCCGCTGTGGTAGGCTTCAGGAGCCCAAGTGCTCCCGAAGATGGGTTGCCTCCATACTGCTGATGGGCGAGCAAGCAGTACAGAGCCGCCCATCTTCAGGAGCACTCGGGTTTCCGAAGCCTCCCGCAGCGGGGGATTTGAGCAGGGGAGCCAGCGCTGGAACAAGCAGGCTGTGAGAGGAACGGGTAGACTTTATAGGACCCAGAGCCTTCCCTTTCCTTGGGTAATCTGTTGTTGTTTTTTTTTTTTTCAATATTCCGGTACTGAGGCAGGAAGAATCAAGATAATAGTTGTCTGCTAAGGACCTAGAAATTAGTCTATTGATCATTAAAAAATGGAAGAGCTCATCTTATCTTCAAGCATTACTGTGTCCATCACTGGTAATTTTGGAGGTAATTGTTGGCTTAGACAAGCCTGGTACGTCTGTGGAGTGTTGAAACTTAAGTTTTATTATCTTAAAGTGGACCTGAACTCTTACACAGGACAGAAGGAAAACACAGATTAATCCACCCTGTATGCATTTAGAGAGTTTAGCCTGTTTAATTCCCTCACATGTGTGACTAATTACCACTGTAATGTGATCTCTCAGCTGTGTTGGCTCAGGAATTTCATTTGCCATGGCAGGGCAGCTAATTTGTTAACAGAGAATGTTAACACTATGTCTGCTTCCATGAAAGCAAGAGGTAGACACACTGCAGATTTATTGCAAGATTTGTAACAAAGAAATGTTTTTCTTCAAATGTTATTATGATGTTCGGTATCTTTTTAGAGCATGGAGAAAGTTCAGGTCCGCTTTAAAGAGTAACTGTTAGGCTACAAAAGCTAATTTAAACCTCTATTCTCATGTGTTAAACAGTTTAGAAGGAAGCCAAAAAGGCAATACTGAAGTTAAAAAATCTCTCTTACTTTGTTGTTGGCTGAATAGCAATCCTCTTTATTCCTAAGCTCCTAATGAGGCCGCAGGGCGCATAACAGATACTGCAGAGCATGCTGGGAGGGTTTTTTTTCTCTCCACTGCACAGGGGAGTGCAGGGAGGTCCTCCCCTTCATTTCCCTATCCCACCCTAAGTATGCTTTCACAGTGGGAGATTACAGGCTCATGTTACAGCAGCCTGTGGCAGCCCAACTCACAGCACTGAAAAATCAATGTGCTGTTCACAGTGCACATGTTGCATTAGAGTATACTGTCCGCTATTATTCCTAGCCACATGGCTAATTAATAGTCACTGCACAGTAGTGTTGTCCGGATCATGAACGATTCGGATCTTTGATCCGGATCTTTTTTGTGAGTCGAATCATCCGAGATTCGGTTCACAGTGGATGTCTGGAAGAAACAGGAACTGCAGCTCCTCTCACTCTGCTGCAAATGATTCAAAGATTCGGTTCAAAGATCGGGATCTTTTCAATGATCCGATTCAAATCATTGAAAAGATCCGGACTTCCCAGTATAGAACTAAACCGGCTCACCTCTGTTCATCTGACAGCCTCCCCAGGAAGATCACCCCCTCCCCCCAATGACAGCACAAACGCCCCCCCCCCCCCCCCACCCCCCCGCTGAGTGACAGACAATATGCCGTTAGACCAGAGACTGGTGGGAGTGTCTGAGGGCTGGAACTTGGGAGGGCTAAAGAGTCATCAATCAGGAAGCAGGGTAAGGGAGGATGTTACATTACAATTGGCTTCATACAAGACAGTCAAACATGGAACCTGCCATGAGCTGTCAGGAGCATCAATCTCTGCAAATACTATATAAAAATTCTGTGAAATCCAAACATGGACAGTGAAATGCATATGTAATGTAAGTACAGCCAATATTTAGCTACTGATATATGTTTCTTTTCTCTGAGACCTTATACCTAACAGCTCCTCTTTAAGACCTTTCATTATGCACTGAGAACATGAATCTAGGTGTGAATCCACGTTTATATGGTATTTGTAGCAATTTCAGTATCTTGTTTATAGAGGTTTTAACCCCTTCCTATGTTGGGAGTGTTTTTTTGATAGATCACCATATTGTTAAATATGTTTGTATGGTGGAGATCCTGTTTGATGTATTAGACCATCAGCCACGGCAAAGGGACTGGGTCTCCACCTGAGCTTACAAATTGTAGGTGGATTTAACAAAAAAAGCACAATGTTTCGGCACGCAGGCCTTTGTCAAGTGCTAACACACACTATTAGTGCAACCATTATATATCTTAAACATTAATATAAACCCTCATGGGTGGGCACAAACTTAAAGGTGAGAGACCTTTTAAAGGTAAAGCCAGGGAATGCAATGCCTATGCAACAGATTAAAACCATCACATGTTAAAGTCCACATTCAACCCATTGGAGGTAAGGGTGTTCAATTTATCTATCCACCGACTCTCTCTTCTCAGGAGGGCAGTTACAGAATCAATACCTTTACCAATTGACATTTTCTCCAATACACAACCTCGCAGGTCGTTTACTACATATTGACACTTGAAGTAAAAGCAACCTATGGGAGAATCAAATTTATTTTTACTAGCATCAGCCTGATCGGAAAGTACGCCTTCATAGAGGTCAGTAATGCCGATACAAAGGAAACAGGTATATCATCATAGGTGAAGTACTGATGCTGTAAGCCTCAGAACCAGGGTCTCGCAGGACCATGTACATATACGATAACACAACCCTTAATTTTAGTGACAGTAATTGAGTAACCGATTGTAAATTGCAGATTGCATTCAAACAAAAACAAACCGTGCACTCAGTCTGTAACTTAAGCTATAACAATAAATGTTGGGCCTTGACTGTTTGATACATTGTGATAACATAGTTTGATGTATCAGTAGTATTTAGTAGTTTAGATTAGTAGAAGCTTTATTAGCGGTTAACAGTAATCAAAGAAGAGAGAGAGGGGAAGATAAAAAGGAAGAAGAAAAAAAGGGGGAGGAGGGGTTAAGAGAGGAAAAAGAAAAGGGGGGGGGGTCTAACACAGGGAGCACAACAATGCCCAATTCCAGCAAAAAAACATGAACAGCGTATTTTGAGCCTAAACTAAGTAAGCACTAAGCAAGTGCTAAGCTAAACTAAGCACGTTCCAGGGCAAAGATCTTAAGCGGGTCATCCCATACTTTGTTAAACCTTTTGGGGCAGTTTCTGTTTTGGTAAGTAAGTTTGTATAGAGGGAGTATTTTGTTGATAGTCAGAATCCAAGCACCATGAGTGGGAGGGGAAGGGTTATTCTTATATTGCTCTCCCTTATGGTGCAACTTTTTTCACATCCAAAGCACCAAAGAGGGGGTATAACATATTAAGAAATTAGTAAAAATTTAAATAAAATACCATAAAATAGAATAAAAATAAGGAGTTTTGAATCAGGATGATACCATTTGGTTTCAAGACTACTCCTCACGGTTTAGGGCCCCTATAATGCCAGGACAGTATTGGAACCCCACAAATGACCCCATTTTAGAAAGAAGACACCCCAAGGTATTCAGTTAGGAGTATGGTGAGTTCATAGATTTTATTTTTTGTCATAAGTTAGCGGAAAATGACACTTTGTGAAAAAAAAAAACAATAAAATTCAATTTCCGCTAACTTGTGAGAAAAAAAATAAAATCTTCTATGAACTCGCCATACTCCTAACAGAATACCTTGGGGTGTCTTCTTTCTAAAATGGGGTCATTTGTGGGGTTCCTATACTGCCCTGGCATTTTAGGGGCCCTAAACCGTGAGGAGTAGTCTGGAAACCAAATGTCTCAAAATGACCTGTGAAATCCTAAAGGTACCCATTGGACGTTGGGCCCCTTAGCGCACCTAGGCTGCAAAAAAGTGTCACACGTGGTATCGCCGTACTCAGGAGAAATAGTATAATGTGTTTTGGGGTGTATTTGTACACATACCCATGCTGGGTGGGAGAAATATCTCTGTAAATGGACAATTGTGTGTAAAAAAAAAAATTGTCATTTACAGAGATATTTCTCCCACTCAACATGGGTATGTGTAAAAATACACCCCAAAACACATTATACTACTTCTCCTGAGTACGGCAATACCACATGTGTGACACTTTTTTTGCAGCCTAGGTGCGCTAAGGGGCCCAACGTCCTATTCACAGGTCATTTTCAGGCATTTGGTTTCTAGACTACTCCTCACGGTTTAGGGCCCCTAAAATGCCAGGGCAGTATAGGAACCCCACAAGTGACCCCATTTTAGAAAGAAGACACCCCAAGGTATTCCGTTTGGTGTATGGTGAATTCATAGAAGCTTTTATTTTTTGTGAAAAGTTAGTGGAAAATGACACTTTGTGGAAAAAAAACGATAAAAATCAATTTCTGCTAACTTTTGACAAAAAAATAAAATCTTCTATTAACTCATCATACACCTAACGGAATACTTTGGGGAGTCTTCTTTCTAAAAATGGCGTCACTTGTGGGGTTCCTATACGGCCCTGGCATTTTAGGGGCTCAAAACCATGAGGAGTAGGCTAGAAACCAAATTGTAATGATTGGTGTCAGCAACCAGAGAGAGAATCTGATCCTTGGCGATCCGCAGTATCCCCAAGAATACAGATATACCCGATTGTTGAGGATCTGCGGAATCGTCAATAATCAGATATGTCTAACCTCAAGACACCGTAGAGAGTGTAAGTGTTTGGTGCAACAGTAACAACTCTGAGTAAAGACCACCAGAGGAGCTGGCGGCCTATACTCCTGAGGAATTCACCCCTGAGCGGTGGGTGATATTCCTGTAGCCTGTGGACCCCTGAGCGAGGGACCAAGGCTGGGTTGCAGGAAGCCCTGCTGCGAATATGTAAGGTTTTGCCCTGAACTGGGCTAACGTAACACAGTAATAACACAATCCTAGTCTGGAGTGTGAGGTCCGTATTCACCACACCCTGGAACTAGTCTAGGGCACAACATAAATGATAACACAATTCCCTAGTCTTGGGTGTGAGTTCCGTGATCATCAACACCCTGGAACTAGTCTGTAGTATAACATAAATGATAATACAGTTCCCTAGTCTTGGATGTGAGGGCCTTGATCTCAACACCCTGGAACTATGCTAGAGAATACACAGAAGATGCACAGTATTCCTAGTCTTGGGGTGTGAGGGCCTTGATCTCAACACCCTGGAACTGGTCTAACAAATAATACAATTCAATTAGTACTTTAAGCTATCAAGAATCTGACTCAGTGTGGATTCCCAGCTCCAGCCGGTTCTGGCACACTGCCGGGTCTAGCTAAGGTCTGAGTGCCTTCACGCAAGTGTTAGCAATGGCAGACAACCAGCAACTGACAAGCAACAGAATATATAGTTGCTGGACTCTGCCGCCCCGCCCAAGCCATTCAGCCAATCATGAGTCCTGCAGGAATCAGCTGATCTTCCTGATCAGCTGACACTTCCCCTGCTGGTATAAAGGTCCTGAGTTCAGGCCCGCGCGCGCGTAGCTCTCCATCTGCCTATGTGCACTAACAGACCCAGCCACACCAAGCGCATGCTGCTGCATGCAAACCGCCGCGTTGGATGCGGAAACAGCCGCTTTGCTGTCAGGACATGCGGCGGCTTTTCCGCATTCCACCATACTACCAGACGCGTGTCTATGCGTGCAAACCGCCTCTTTGGACGCGGAGTCAGCCGCCTTGCTCTTGGCATATGCGGCGGCTTTTCCGCGTTTTCTCACACAAATGCCTCAAAATGACTGTTCAGGGGTCTAAGCATCTGCAAATTTTGATGACAGGTGGTATATGAGGGGCTGAATTTTGTGAAACCAGTCATAAGCAGGGTGGCCTCTTAGATGACAGGTTGTATTGGCACTGAAGTGCAGGAAGCGCAGGATGTTCTCAAATCGTGACCTGGACATCGCAGCAGAGAACATGGGCATGTGATGTATTGGGTGCGTAGACCAATAAGACCGCAATACATTCTTTTTGACTAGACCCATGTTAACCACTTCCCGACCGCCTAACGCACAGAGGCAGCCGGGAAGTGGAGCCCTTAAGGACCGGCTCACCCACAGAGGCGGCGGTCCATTTAAGGGCATGGGCGGAGCGATCGCGTCATCCGTGACGCGATCCTCCGCCGGCGCCTGTCACCGCTCGCCCGCCGCAACATCCCGCCGGCTATACGGAAGCGCCGGCGGGATGTTAACCCCGTGATCGCTGCATACAAAGTGTATAATACACTTTGTAATGTTTACAAAGTGTATTATACAGGCTGCCTCCTGCCCTGGTGGTCCCAGTGTCCGAGGGACCACCAGGGCAGGCTGCAGCCACCCTAGTCTGCACCCAAGCACACTGATTTCTCCCCCCCTGCCCCAGATCGCCCACAGCACCCCTCAGACCCCCCCTGCCCACCCCCCAGACCCCTGTTTGCACCCAATCACCCCCCTAATCACCCATCAATCACTCCCTGTCACTATCTGTCAACGCTATTTTTTTTTATCTCCTCCCCTGCCCACTGCCCCCTCCTGATCACCCCCCCACCCCTCAGATTCTCCCCAGACCCCCCCCCCCCCTGTGTACTGTATGCATCTATCCCCCCTGATCACCTGTCAATCACCCATCAATCACCCCCTGTCACTGCCACCCATCAATCAGCCCCTAACCTGCCCCTTGCGGGCAATCTGATCACCCACCCACACCAATAAATCGCCCGCAGATCCGACATCAGATCACCACCCAAACGCAGTGTTTACATCTATTCTCTCCTCTAAACACCCACTAATTACCCATCAATCACCCATCAATCACCCCCTATCACCACCTGTCACTGTTACCCATCAGATCAGACCCTAATCTGCCCCTTGCGGGCACCCAATCACCCGCCTACACGCTCAGATTGCCCTCAGACCCCCCCCTTATCAATTCGCCAGTGCAATATTTACATCTGTTCTTCCCTGTAATAACCCACTGATCACCTGTCAATCACCCATCAATCACCCCCTGTCACTGCCACCCATCAATCACCCCCTGGCACTGCCACCCATCAATCACCCCCTGTCACTGCCACTCATCAATCAGCCCCTTGCGGGCAATCTGATCACCCACCCACACCAATAGTTCGCCCGCAGATCCGACGTCAGATCACCTCCCAAGGGCAGTGTTTATATCTGTTCTCTACCCTAAACACCCACTAATTACCCATCAATCACCCCCTGTCACTGCTACCTATCAGATTAGACCCCTATCTGCCCCTAGGGCACTCAATCACCCGCCCACACCCTCAGAATGCCCTCAGGCCCCAGCCCTGATCACCTCGCCAGTGCATTGCTTGCATCTATTCCCCCCTCTAATCACACCTTGAGACACCCATCAATCACCTCCTGTCACCCCCTAGCACACCCACCCATCAGATCAGGCCCTAATTTGCCCCGTGTGGGCTCCTGATCACTCGGCCAAACCCTCAGATCCCCCTCAGACCCCCTTCCGATCACCTCCCCAGTGCATTGATTGCATCTATTTTCCCCTCTAACCACCCCCTGAGACACCCATCAATCACCTCCTGTCACCCCCCTAGCACTCCTATCCATCAGATCAGGCCCAATACAACCTGTCATCTAAAAGGCCACCCTGCATATGACCGGTTCCACAAAATTCGCCCCCTCATAGACCACCTGTCATCAAAATTTGCAGATGCTTCTACCCCTGAACAGTCATTTTGAGACATTTGGTTTCCAGACTACTCACGGTTTTGGGCCCGTAAAATGCCAGGGCGGTATAGGAACCCCAGAAACGGACCCCATTTTAGAAAAAAGACACCCCAATGTATTCTGTTAGGTGTATGACGAGTTCATAGAAGATTTTATTTTTTGTCAAAAGTTAGCGGAAATTGATTTTTGTTTTTTTTTCACAAAGTGTCATTTTTCACTAACTTGTGACAAAAAATAAAATCTTCTATGAACTCGCCATACACCTAACTGAATACCTTGGGGTGTCTTCTTTCTAAAATGGGGTCACTTGTGGGGTTCCTATACTGCCCTAGCATTTTAGGGGCCCTAAACCGTGAGGAGTAGTCTAGAAAACAAATGCCTCAAAATGACCTGTGATTAGGACGTTGGGCCCCTTAGCGCACCTAGGCTGCAAAAAAGTGTCACACATGTGGTATCGCCGTACTCAGGAGAAGTAGTATAATGTGTTTTGGGGTGTATTTTTACATGCTGGGTGGGAGAAATCTCTCTGTAAATGGACAATTGTGTGTAAAAAAAATCAAACAATTGTCATTTACAGAGGTATTTCTCCCACCCAGCATGGGTATGTGTAAAAATACACCCCAAAACACATTATACTACATCTCCCGAGTACGGCGATACCACATGATTGGCACTTTTTTGCAGCCTAACTGCGCTAAGGGGCCCAAAGTCCAATTAGTACCTTTAGGATTTCACAGGTCATTTTTGTTTCAAGACTACTCCTCACGGTTTAGGGCCCCTAAAATGCCAGGGCAGTATAGGAACTCCACAAATGACCCCATTCTAGAAAGAAAACACCCAAACGTATTCCGTTAGGAGTATGGTGAGTTCATAAAAGATTTTATTTTTTGTCACAAGTTAGCGGAAAATGACACTTTGTGAAAAAAAACAATTAAAATCAATTTCCGCTAACTTGTGACAAAAAAATAAAAACTTCTATGAACTCACCATACTCCTAACGGAATACCTTGGGGTGTCTTCTTTCTAAAATGGGGTCATTAGTGGGGTTCCTATACTGCCCTGGCATTTTAGGGGCCCTAAACCGTGAGGATTAGTCTTGAAACAAAAATGACCTGTGAAATCCTAAAGGTACTCATTGGACTTTGGGCCCCTTAGCGCAGTTAGGGTGCAAAAAAGTGCCACACATGTGGTATCGCCGTACTCGGGAGAAGTAGTACAATGTGTTTTGGGGTGTATTTTTACACATACCCATGCTGGGTGGGAGAAATACCGCTGTAAATGGACAATTGTGTGTAAAAAAATCAAAACATTGTCATTTACAGAGGTGTTTCTCCCACCCAGCATGGGTATGTGTAAAAATACACCCCAAAACACATTGTACTACCTCTCCCGAGTACGGCGATACCACATGTGTGGCACTTTTTTGCACCCTAACTGCGCTAAAGGACCCAAAGTCCAATGAGTACCTTTAGGATTTCACAGGTCATTTTGAGAAATTTCGTTTCAAGACTACTCCTCACGGTTTAGGGCCCCTAAAATGCCAGGGCAGTATAGGAACCCCACAAATGACCCCATTTTAGAAAGAAGACACCCCAAGGTATTCAGTTAGTAGTATGGCGAGTTCATAGAAGATTTTATTTTTTGTCACAAGTTAGCGGAAATTGATTTTAATTGTGTTTTTTCACAAAGTGTCATTTTCCGCTAACTTGTGACAAAAAATAAAATCTTCTATGAACTCACCATACTCCTAACGGAATACCTTGGGGTGTCTTCTTTCTAAAATGGGGTCATTTGTGGGGTTCCTACACTGCCCTGGCATTTTAGGGGCCCTAAACCGTGAGGAGTAGTCTTGAAACGAAATTTCTCAAAATGACCTGTGAAATCCTAAAGGTACTCATTGGACTTTGGGCCCTTTAGCGCAGTTAGGGTGCAAAAAAGTGCCACACATGTGGTATCGCCGTACTCAGAAGAGGTAGTATAATGTGTTTTTGGGTGTATTTTTACACATACCCATGCTGAGTGGGAGAAAGATCTCTGTAAATGGACAATTGTGTGTAAAAAAAACTTAACAAATTGTGATTTACAGAGATATTTCTCCCACCCAGCATGGGTATGTGTAAAAATACACCCCAAAACACATTATACTACTTCTTCTGAGTACGGCAATACCACGTGTGGCACTTTTTTGCAGCCCAACTGCGCTAAGGGGTCCAAAGTCCAATGAGCACCTTTAGGCTTTACAGGGGTGCTTACAATTTAGCACCCCCCAAAATGTCAGGACAGTAAACACACCCCACAAATGACTCCATTTTGGAAAGTAGACCCTTCAAGGTATTCAGAGAGGGGCATGGTGAGTCCGTGGCAGATTTCATTTTTTTTTTGTCGCAAGTTAGAAGAAATGGAAACTTTTTTTTTTTTGTCACAAAGTGTCATTTTCCGCTTACTTGTGACAAAAAATAATATCTTCTATGAACTCACTATGCCTCTCAGTGAATACTTTGGGATGTCTTCTTTCCAAAATGGGGTCATTTGGGGGGTATTTATACTATCCTGGAATTCTAGCCCCTCATGAAACATGACAGGGGGTCAGAAAAGTCATAGATGCTTGAAAATGGGAAAATTCACTTTTTGCACCATAGTTTGTAAACGCTATAACTTTTACCCAAACCAATAAATATACACTGAATGGGGTTTTTTTTTATCCAAAACATGTTTGTCCACATTTTTCGCGCTGCATGTATACAGAAATTTTACTTTATTTGAAAAATGTCAGCACAGAAAGTTAAAAAAATCATTTTTTTGCCAAAATTCATGTCTTTTTTGATGAATATAATAAAAAGTAAAAATCGCAGGAGCAATCAAATAGCACCAAAAGAAAGCTTTATTAGTGACAAGAAAAGGAGCCAAAATTCATTTAGGTGGTAGGTTGTATGAGCGAGCAATAAACCGTGAAAGCTGCAGTGGTCTGAATGGAAAAAAGTGGCCGGTCCTTAAGGGGTAGAAAGCCCTAGGTCCTCAAGTGGTTAAAGTGAACCGGAGGTGAAAATAAGCTGATGAGATAAACAATAGTATTTATCCTCCTACTCCTAAAAATGACTTTTTTAGATATCCCATGGTTTTGTTTTGTATTTAAACATTTACAAAGTAGATTGAATGTTTTATTGTCTCTGTTCAATGGCAGTCTATTAGGAGTCCCAGAGTTAAAATACATGAATTATTTACCCTTTTCTATATCTCCCATGCGTCACAAGTTGTATTTTACCAGGAAAACGTTTATGGCTTTAATTTGTTTATTGGTGATGTTTACTTTATTTCTGACAAGCTACTGACAAGACAGAAGCTGTCACTTCCATGCCCGAAAAGTAACTCTTTCAAGCAGCAAAATAAAACAAGAAAAACAGCCTGGTCCTTAAGATGTTTTTCACTGTACATACACATGTTTATCTCATCATGTCACATGTCACCTCAGGTACACTTTAAGGAGAAGTCCCCCAAAAAATGTTACATTCGGAATCTTGGAGTGGCTTCCATCGTAAAGGCTGGGCATAGTAGCTTCTTGGATTGGCGGTTGCGTATTGTGTGGCATAACGGTTGGTCTCGCCACAATTAAGTCGTACCAGCAGTGATCAGAAAAAAAAAATTCTGTCACTGCGGTGGGGCGGGGGAAGGTTTGGCCGGGTGATCAGAAGCCCGCAGGGGGGCAGATTAGGGCCTGATCTGATGGATAGGAGTGCTAGGGGGTGACAGGTGGTGACAGGAGGTGATTGATGAGTGTCTCAGTGGGTGATTAGAGGGGAGAATAGATGCAATCAATGCACTGGGGGGGATGGGATCTGAGGGTTTGGCTGAGGGATCAGGAGCCCACACGGGGCAAATTAGTGCCTGATTTGATGGGTGTGCGAGGGGGTGACGGGGTGATTGATGGGTGTCTCAGGGTGTGAATAGAGGGGGGAATAGATGCAAGCAATGCACTGGGGAGGTGATCGGGGGTATCTGAGGGTGTGGGCCGGTCATTGGGTGCCCGCAAGGGGCAAATGAGGGTCTGATCTGATGGGTATGATGGGTAGCAGTGACAGGTGGTGACAGGGGGTGATTGATGGGTGATTAGAGGGGAGAACAGATGTAAATAAGGCACTGGGGAGGTGATCAGAGGGGTCTCAGGGTGTGGGCGGGTGATTGGTTGCCCGCAAGGGGCAGATTATTCTGATGGGTAGCAGTGAAAGGGGATGATGGGGTGATTGATAGGTGATCAGTTGGTGATTACAAGGGAGAATATATGCAAGCAATGCACTGGCGAGTTGATCAGAGCGGGTCTGGGGGTCTATCTGAGGGTGTGGGCGGGTGATTGGTTGCCCGCAAGGGGCAGATTAGGGTCTGATCTGATGGGTAGCAGTGACAGGGGTGACGGGGAGATTGATAGGTGATTACAAGGTAGAATATATGCAAGCAATGCACTGGCGAGTTGATCAGAGCGGGTCTGGGGGGCTATCTGAGGGTGTGGGCAGGTTATTGGGTGCCCGCAAGGGGCAGATTAGGGTCTAATCTGATGGGTAGCAGTGACAGGGGGTGACGGGGTGATTGATAGGTGATCAGTAGGTGATTACAAGCGAGAATATATGCAAGCAGTGCACTGGCGAGTTGATCAGAGGGGGCCTGGGGGCTATTTGAGGGTGTGGTGGGTGATTGGGTGCCCGCAAGGGGTAGATTAGGGTCTGATCTGATGGGTAGCAGTGACAGGTGGTGATTGATGGGTGATTAGTGGGTGTTTAGAGGAGAGAACAGATGTAAACAATGCACTTGGGAGGTGATCTGACGGCGGGTCTGCGGGCGATCTAATGGTGTGGGTGGGTGATCAGATGCCCACAAACGGCAGGTTAGGGTCTGATCTGATGGGTAGCCATGACAGGTGGTGACAGGGGGTGATTGATGGGTGATTGACAGGTGATTATAGGGGAGGATAGATGTATACAGTACACAGGGGCGGGGGGGTCTCGGGAGGATCTGAAGGTGTGGGGGGGGGTGATCAGGAGCCCCCAGGGGGCAGTTAAGGGCCTAATATTAAAAATAGCATTGACAGGGAGTGATTGATGGGTGATTAGGGGGGTAATTGGGTGCAAACAGGGGTCTGAGGGGGTGGGCAGGGGGGGGTCTGAGGGGTGCTGTGGGCGATCAGAGGGAAGGGGGGGGGGCAGATCAGTGTGCTTAGGTGCAGACTAGGGTGGCTGCAGCCTGCCCTGGTGGTCCCTCGATCAATGGGACCACCAAGGCAGGAGGCAGCCTGTATAATACGCTTTGTATACATTACAAAGCGTATTATACGCTTTCCATGCGGCAATCTGAGGATTAACAACCCGCCAGCGCTTCCGATCGCCCGGCAGGTTGACGTCGCGGGTGGGCGGAGCCTATTGCCGGCGGATGCGCGCGCATCACAGCACGCAATCCCAGGGCCTGGAAGAGACCCAGGACCTGACGCCAATTGCCGTTACGTGGTCCTGGGGCTGCCACTTTGCCGCCGCCAATCTACAGTGGGCGGTCGGCAAGTGGTTAATATGTTATACCTCCTCTTTGGTGCTTTGGATGTGAAAAAGGTTGCACCACAACTGGGAGTGTTGCGTTCCATCATGTTGTACCCACCTCCTACCACACAGTAACTCTCTACTGAATATTTAACAGCCCCACCTAGTGTTTCCACCCCACCCTTTAGATTGTAAGCCTCTGGCAGGGTCCTCCATTCTAGGGCTGCACGATTTTAGGGAAAAATTGAAATTGCGATTTTTCACTCGAAATTGCGATTTCGATTTTTTTTTTCACAATTTTTTTTCCAAAACAAGCTTTAGCATTACATTGTACATGTATGCAGGTGTGGGGCCTTCTGTGAGGATGCTGGGCTGGGGACAGTTAACAATGTGCAGCTTATTGCGGAGTGCTTGAGCCGGGCAGCGGATCCACTCGAGTCACTGAGTGACAGAAGCTAGAACTAGCAGTGAATATTTATGATTGCTAATGAGCGGGGCAGCGGGGGGCGAGTCCAGTCTAGAGCAGCACACAGCGCCACCAATCACTTGATAGAGATGGTATGACGGCAGCGGTAGGCGGAGCTGTACCCTCTATACAGCTCCGCCTACCGCCTCCGTCATACCATCTCTATCTAGCTATTGGTGGCGCTGTGTTCTGGACTGGACTCGCCCTCCCCCTGCTGCCCGGCTCATTAACAATTATAAATATTCACTTTTAGTCGCAGCTTCTGCCAATCAGTGGCTCCCAAAACAAGTCACTGATCCGGCAATGTGCGGTGTATTGCGGACTCACGAGTGCTTGAGCCGGGCAGCGGGGGGCGGATCCACTCGAGTCACTGAGTGGCAGAAGCGAGGACTAGCAGCGAATACATATGATTGTTAATGAGCAGAGCAGCGGGGGGCGAGTCCAGTCCAGAACAGCACACAGCGCCACCAATCACTATATAGAAATTGTATGACAGCGGCGATAGGCGGAGCTGTACCCTCTGTACAGCTCCGCCTACCGCTTCCGTCATGCCATCTCTATCTAGCTATTGGTGGCGCTGTGTGCTGCTCTGGACTGGACTCGCCCTCCCCCTGCTCCCCAGCTCATTAACAATTATAAATATTCACTGCTAGTCGTGCTGCTTCTGCCAATCAGTGGCTTCCAAAACCGAAGCTACTGACGATCCCGAAATCGTCTGCACGTGAATCGTGGTTTCGGTTTAAAACCGCAAAACCGTGCAGCCCTACTCCATTCCCTTGTGTAATCTACAGGACCATGTGCTCCTTTCCTATGACAGCATGTACTTGTATTACTGGGCCTACCTAACCAGCCCATATTTCATGGTCATGTATTTTGTAAAATTTGCATGTATAACTTTGTTCTATGTTGTATAACCTTATGTCTGTCATCCTTGTATCATTGTATATATTTATTGTCCAGCGCTGCGTAATATGTTGGTGCTTTATAAATACAATAAATAATAATAATAATAATGGGGTAGTGAAGTATGATTGGACGGCGCTTCTCCCTTTTGGGCACGTGATAGCGTTGCGTTCCACTCATCTGTGCTTCCCCTTTTTAGGATTGATGGGCATTGTATGTAGGAGAGACATGATGCTACACTGAGCGAAGGACGCTGCATTCTGATAAGCAGTGCCTCTCCTGTGTTTACAAACCAACGCACGTCGGGCGCTGATGGAGCGGATACGCTGATTGTACACTTGACAAAACCAATTACTCTTCTTGGTGATGGAGGTGTATGTTTATTTTCTTTCTGTGTTTATATTTTTTTTGGGGGGGGGTGGGCAATTCTGAGCTCTAGTTAGATGGAGCGCAGGTTGGATATTCACTTCATCTTGATTGTGATGAATACGATTGCCTTATTCAGAGAATTAGGGGTGGAGTTGTCCAACTAAGGGAAGTTTATATATTTCTGGTGCCTGCCGCCTGCCGCCTTTCCCCCGAATACGCCATTAGGTGAAACTAGTCGGGAAGGTAACAGACGGCACCATACTTCATTGAGCCTGATAGCACTTGCTTTATGAACTTTAAATGCTGATTGTTTCTTTATTATTCTATTTGAGATAAATTTAACGAACTGGTTCACGTGAATTTTGGCAAAAATATGTTTCCGCATTAATAAGGGATATGGGCCTGTAGGAGGAGCAGAGTTCAGGGTCCTTTCCAGGTTTAGGTAGCAACACGATAAGCACATCAGACCATGAGTCCGGGACCTCACCCGAGTCGCATGCCCTTACCAACATTTGCGTCAAGAAGGGAACACATTAAAGGGGACAAAGTACCCTTTTTTCCCTGGAATTTCTCCTGGTTTCTAATAGCTATAGGAGCTGCCATCTTCCCCCCGCCTCTTCTAGCCATCCTTATTTACAGAAGTTTGAAGTAAAAAAAAAAAAAAAACACCGCTCTACCTCTCAACCAGATAGGAGTTGCTGGAAGCCAAGCTGCAAGAACTTTAGTATGGATAGAATGAAATATGCACACTCCCAGGTTTAGAAAAGTCCAAAAGGTTTTATTTAAGGATCACCGGTACAGCAAAAAGCGGCTGACATGTTTTGGGCCAAGTATCCTTACTCATAACCTTACAAAACTGACATCTTAACAAGACATATATACAGTGGTGTGAAAAACTATTTGCCCCCTTCCTGATTTCTTATTCTTTTGCATGTTTGTCACACTTAAATGTTTCTGCTCATCAAAAACCATTAACCATTAGTTAAAGATAACATAATTGAACACAAAATGCAGTTTTAAATGATGGTTTTTATTATTTAGTGAAAGAAAAAACTCAAAACCTACATAGCCCTGTGTGAAAAAGAAATTGCCCCCTGAACCTAATAACTGGTTGGTCCACCCTTAGCAGCAATAACTGCAATCAAGCGTTTGCGATAACTTGCAACAAGTCTTTTACAGCGCTCTGGAGGAATTTTGGCCCACTCATCTTTGCAGAATTGTTGTAATTCAGCTTTATTTGAGGGTTTTCTAGCATGAACTGCCTTTTTAAGGTCATGCCACAACATCTCAATAGGATTCAGGTCAGGGCTTTGACTAGGCCACTCCAAAGTCTTCATTTTGTTTTTCTTCAGCCATTCAGAGGTGGATTTGCTGGTGTGTTTTGGGTCATTGTCCTGCTGCAGCACCCAAGATCGCTTCAGCTTGAGTTAACGAACAGATGGCCGGACATTCTCCTTAAGGATTTTTTGGTAGACAGTAGAATTCATGGTTCCATCTATCACAGCAAGCCTTCCAGGTCCTGAAGCAGCAAAACAACCCCAGACCATCACACTACCACCACCATATTTTACTGTTGGTATGATGTTCTTTTGCTGAAATGTTGTGTTACTTCTACGACAGATTTAACAGGACACGCACCTTCCAAAAAGTTCAACTTTTGTCTCGGCGGTCCACAAGGTATTTTCTCACAAGTCTTGGCAATCATTGAGATGTTTTTTAGCAAAATTGAGACGTTCTTTTTGCTTAAGTGGTTTGCGCCTTGGATATCTGCCATGCAGGCCGTTTTTGCCCAGTCTCTTTCTTATGGTGGAGTTGTGAACACTGACCTTAATTGAGGCAAGTGAGGCCTGCAGTTCTTTAGATGTTGTCCTGGGGTCTTTTGTGGCCTCTCGGATGAGTTTTCTCTGCGCTCTTGGGGTAATTTTGGTCGGCCAGCCACTACTGGGAAGGTTCATCACTGTTACATGTTTTTGCCATTTGTGGATAATGGCTCTCACTGTGGTTCGCTGGAGTCCCAAAGCTTTAGAAATGGCTTTATACAGTGGTGTGAAAAACTATTTGCCCTCTTCCTGATTTCTTATTCTTTTGCATGTTTGTCACACTTAAATGTTTCTGCTCATCAAAAACCGTTAACTATTAGTCAAAGATAACATAATTGAACACAAAACGCAGTTTTAAATAATGGTTTTTATTATTTAGTGAGAAAAAAAACCCCAAATCTACATGGCCCTGTGTGAAAAAGTGATTGCCCCCCTTGTTAAAAAAAATAACTTAACTGTGGTTTATTACACCTGAGTTCTGTAGTCACCCCCAGGCCTGATTACTACCACACCTGTTTCAATCAAGAAATCACTTAAATAGGAGCTATCTGACACAGAGAAGTAGACCAAAAGCACCTCAAAAGCTAGACATCATGCCAAGATCCAAAGAAATTCAGGAACAAATGAGAACAAAAGTACTGTAATTGAGATCTATCAGTCTGGTAAAGGTTATAAAGCCATTTCTAAAGCTTTGGGACTCCAGCGAACCACAGTGAGAGCAATTATCCACAAATGGCAAAAACATGGAACAGTGATGAACCTTCCCAGGAGTGGCTGGCCGACCAAAATTACCCCAAGAGCACAGAGAAAAATCATCCGAGAGGCCACAAAAGACCCCAGGACAACATCTAAAGAATTGCAGGCCTCACTTACCTCAATTAAGGTCAGTGTTCACGACTCCACCATAAGAAAGAGACTGGGCAAAAACGGCCTGCATGGCAGATATCCAAGGCGCAAACCACTTTTAAGCAAAAAGAACATTAAGGCTCGTCTCAATTTTGCTAAAAAACATCTCAATGAGTGCCAAGACTTTGGGGAAAATACCTTGTGGACCGACGAGACAAAAGTTTAACTTTTTGGAAGGTGCGTGTCCCGTTACATCTGGCGTAGAAGTAACACAGCATTTCAGCAAAAGAACATCATACCAACAGTAAAATATGGTGGTGGTAGTGTGATGGTCTGGGGTTGTTTTGCTGCTTCAGGACTAGGAAGGCTTGCTGTGATAGATGGAACCATGAATTCTACTGTCTACCAAAAAATCCTGAAGGAGAATGTCCGGCCATCTGTTCGTCAACTCAAGCTGAAGCGATCTTGGGTGCTGCAGTAGGACAATGACCCAAAACACACCAGCAAATCCACCTCTGAATGGCTGAAGAAAAACAAAATGAAGACTTTGGAGAGGCCTAGTCAAAGTCCTGACCTGAATCCTATTGAGATGTTGTGGCATGACCTTAAAAAGGCGGTTCATGCTAGAAAACCCTCAAAT
Source organism: Hyperolius riggenbachi (assembly GCF_040937935.1). Taxonomy (NCBI): domain Eukaryota; kingdom Metazoa; phylum Chordata; class Amphibia; order Anura; family Hyperoliidae; genus Hyperolius; species Hyperolius riggenbachi. The sequence goes on along the minus strand of NC_090646.1, from coordinate 306,297,537 downwards.
AAAGCTGAATTACAACAATTCTGCAAAGATGAGTGGGCCAAAATTCCTCCAGAGCGCTGTAAAAGACTCGTTGCAAGTTATCGCAAATGCTTGATTGCAGTTATTACTGCTAAGGGTGGCCTAACCAGTTATTAAGTTCAGGGGGCAATTTCTTTTTCACACAGGGTCATGTGGGTTTTGAGTTTTTTTTTCTCACTAAATAATAAAAACCATCATTTAAAACTGCATTTTGTGTTCAATTATGTTATATTTGACTAATAGTTAACGGTTTTTGATGAGCAGAACCATTTAAGTGTGACAAACATGCAAAAGTATAAGAAATCAGGAAGGGGGCAAATAGTTTTTCACACCACTGTAACCTTTACCAGACTGATAGATCTCAATTACAGTACTTTTGTTCTATATTTGTTCCTGAATTTCTTTGGATGTTGGCATGATGTCTAGCTTTTGAGGTGCTTTTGGTCTACTTCTCTGTGTCAGATAGCTCCTATTTAAGTGATTTCTTGATTAAAACAGGTGGGGCAGTAATCAGGCCTGGGGGTGACTACAGAAATTGAACTCAGGTGTGATAAACCACAGTTAAGTTATTTTTTAACAAGGGGGGCAATCACTTTTTCACACAGGGCCATGTAGGTTTTGAGTTTTTTTTCCTCACTAAATAACAAAAACCATCATTTAAAACTGCATTTTGTGTTCAATTATGTTATCTTTGACTAATAGTTAACGGTTTTGGATGAGCAGAAACATTTAAGTGTGACAAACATGCAAAAGAATAAGAAATCAGGAAGGGGGCAAATAGTTTTTCACACCACTGTATACTCTCCAGGTGCCGCCCCCCCTTAGGGTGTGTGTCACAGGAGTGCACATCAGACAATTACAATTTAAAGATAGTCAAATTGTTGTAAAATCATGACTCATAATCTTTATTACAGAATATAAACATACAAAAGACTAATTTAATCTAAAAGAATATCAGTATATAAAATTTATATCCCACCTTGCATTTAAACCCCCCGGTTCTCTTGTACCTAATTAATTGCAGAATCCAAAAGGCTTCCCTCATCCACAGTTTTGTATAACAGAGGCAGTGACCCTCTCAAACCCCTGAAAGCAAAAACCCTGCATGTTGCCACCATGCTTCTAACATTACTAACATTTTCGGTGTTCCATGAGGCACCATTATAGTGTTCAGAAATTCTCTGTCTTAGAGAACGAGTAGTGCAGCCCACATACTGTAGACTGCAATTCGTACAGGTAACCACATAGATAACCGACTTAGTATTGCAGTTGATAAACTGCCATAAGTAAAACGTTTCCTGATTGGCTGTTGAAATAACATCACGAGAGGAGCAATGGCAGAAACAATATTTGCAAGTGGTTAATCCACATTTATAGGACCCTACTGTGGAAAGCCACGTGGGTTGTGACGTTTTAGTTGAAGATTAAAAGAAGCTAGGGGAGAGAGTCACTGCCAATGAAGGGGCCTTTTTATAAGAAAATTTACACCCTGGTTCCAAAACCTTAAAGGAACACTATCGATTTACATTTTTTTTTCAGTTTAGATAGGAATTGTTTGGGAAGTGCTGGTGTATATATTTCACTGGAAACCTCTTTGTTTACCGTTATCAAAACACTTTCAAACTTTACTGACGCCAAAACTGACAGCAGAATGAGCCATGAGGGGAGGGGAAATTCCCTTCACACTTTATCAGTTAACCCTGTGTGTAACTCTGTGTGTGTGTGAGAGAGAGAGCTTCCAACAGCTGCAGCTTCTGTGTCCTGTGTTTCTGACTGAAGTGTCTGAAGAGAGCAGAGGCAACTTGTTATGAACATTTGTAATTGTCACTGCTTTTCATACTGTTTTTGCTTTCTGAGAAAAATACTCTGTAGTCTGATGTGCAACACTGGCTGTGCATTGAAGCAGACACCCCTTCTGCAATTGATTTGTTCCAATATAGCTAAATCCTACACTCACAAAATTAAAGCGTTTGCCTCTGATATTTAACATGAAAAGTAAGAAAATGTTTACACAGCTACTTAGACATTATTTGTACATTATTTGTACATTAGTTTGCATATGTGTATCAGCGCCAAGGAAACAAAAGTGGCTGCTGCTGAGAGAAGAACAATGTCCAGAGTTCACAAACAGGTAAATTATATATGCTCAGCGCAGAGTCCAAAAACAAAAGACGAGTCTTCAACAAAGCATAAAAGCAGGTAAATCTCCACCACAATAAATATTGGGTTCACGGCACAGCTCTGCAATCATGGATACCCAAAACAGGAAAGAGGCTTACCAGCTGGTGACAACCCACATTATAAGGTTGTGTCAACGCTTTGGTAGGACATCAGGAACAGTCTGTCCAGGATCCACCAATTCAGCAATGATTCCTCTCACGAATGGATATCAGTAAACATCATAAAAAACAAACAAACGGCAACTCTAAGTGTAAACCGTTGTATCCCCTGATGACGCTAGTTTGCGAAACCGGTCGGGAAGGAGACAGGCGGCACCTTCATACTGTCCTTTACTGCCGACCCATACACGCGTGCAACTTTCTCGGGGTTCCCATTGCATGGGCCCCGTATGTAAGTTTTGTTTTTATGCTATTTTTATGCTATTTTTAAGCTGTTTTTACTATGAAAACTCTATATTAAACGGTTTACACTTAGAGTTGCCGTTTGTTTGTTTTTTATGATGTTTACTGATATCCATTCGTGAGAGGAGTCATTGCTGAATTGGTGGATCCTGGACAGACTGTTGCTTCCTGATGTCCTACCAAAGCGTTGACACAACCTTATAATGTGGATTGTCACCAGCTGGTAAGCCTCTTTCCTGTTTTGGGTATCCATGATTGCAGAGCTGTGCCGTGAACCCAATATTTATTGTGGTGGAGATTTACCTGCTTTTATCCTTTGTTGAAGACTCGTCTTTTGTTTTTGGACTCTGCGCTGAGCATATATAATTTACTTATTTGTACATTGTCATTTTAGTACACTTGGGCATTAATAGTATTCCATTAAATAGCTTCTCATCTGCATACAAGACTGGAATATGTTTTTTAATAACATTAATAACCTTATTGTATTGTTGGCTATATGTTGTAATAAAATTCACCGGTATAGCTTCTGGCTCCTGATCGAATGCATCACCTGGATTGGCTTGCAATAATGTGTCCCTATCTCTGGACATGGCCACTGTATGTGCTCTTTGTAAATCAGTATCTGCATATCCCATTGATTTGAAGCGGGACTTCAAAATGGAGAACTCCTCGTCTGTGGAACAGTTCCTTCTAGCTCGGATATATTCTCATATTGGAACACCCCTGATCCGTATGTCTAGGGTGACAACTTGGTCCTGGTCAAAACCCTGTTTGTTTGACTACATCCCAACAGGGTAACATCCAAAACGTTTATCTGGGTATCATTGGACATATGGGTGAAAATTAAATTACATTCATTTTTATTCAGATGTGCCAGAACTTGGCTCAAAGTCTCATCTGACCCCTGCCAAATCATAAAAAGGTCGTCAATGAAGCGACCATACCAGACTATAGACTTCGAGAAAGGGTTCTCATCTCCAAAGATGCGGAGCTCCTTCCACCACCCCATATAAAAGTTGGCGAGAGAGGGCGAATATTTTCCCCATAGAAGCTCCGCACCTCTGGAGATAGATCCCCCCCATCGAAAACAAAATAGTTGTGGGTGAGTAAAAACTCAGCAACCATCTGAATGTAAGCCTGAAATAGGGCTGTGAAGATGCAATATTGGCAAAGATGAAACTCCAGAGTCATTATGGGTAAATCATCAGGAATAGAGGAGTATAACGCTTTTACATCCAAAGTAACCCATTTGTATTGGGGACTCCATTTTACATCATTTAAACTAAAATGTATTTTATCTTTAATAAGATCTAGTAGTCTCAAAACTAAGGGTTTTAGATGGGAGTCCAGCCATTCCCCTAATCTCTCCCCAAGGAAACCAATCCCAGACACAATGGTTCTGCCTCCAGGAGGGAAAGCCTGGCTTGTGTATCTTGGGGAGATGATGGAAAATTGGGAATGACTGGACTCTGAGTCCTGAGAAAATCTGCCATATTCTTTTTTTATCAACCCCACAGATTCCCCAATAGAAATGATGATCAAACTCAAGTTTAAAATCAAGTGTGAGATCACTGGAAAGGGGAAAATAAGTGGTAGAATCTTAGAGCTGTCGCAGAGATTCTGCCCTATATTCCCCCGCGTTAAGTACAACAATGGCCCCCCTTTTGTCCGCATTTCTAATTACTATGTCCGACCTGGACTTCAAATTATTAAGTGCCTGCAGTTCTTAGGGGGTTAGCTTATGTCTTATCTTACTGCATTCTGCTAAAAAATGTAGTTCCTTCTCCACCAAATCTTGAAAAATCTCCACAGGAGATGATCTACAATAGACTGGATAATATTCACGATTAAGTGAAGTAGGTAGTTTATCATTATTATTATTTATTATTATTTAGTATTTATATAGCGCCGATATATTACGCAGCGCTGTACAGTGTATATATATATATATATATATATATATATATATCTTGTCACTAACTGTCCCTCAAAGGAGCTCACAATCTAATCCCTACCATTGCCATATGTCTATATTATCTAGTGTAAGTACTGTAGTCTAGGGCCAATTTTTTTAGGGGGAGCCAATTAACTTATCCGTATGTTTTTGGAATGTGGGAGGAAACCGGAGTGCCCGGGGGAAACCCACACAGACACGGAGAGAACATACAAACTCTTTGCAGATCGTGCCCTGGCTGGGATTCGAACCAGGGAGCTCATCTAAATTCACTAGACCCACATTCTCTGCTACTAGCTGTTGAGTGGTGACAAAAGTGCAAGTGTCATCAAATAAAGGGATCTCAGGTAATAAAGTTGGTGTTAGAGTACAAACTGAGTGTGAGCTAGATGTGCTATGTGACAATAATGTTTTTAACAAAAGTGATCTCACAAATCTATTTACGTCCATGAGTGTATCAGTGAGATTGAACTTGCAAGCAGGAACGGAGTTCAAAGCTCTAGACAAAAGTGAAATTTCTTCATGTGAAAGGGGAACGTCAGCAAGATTATTAACATTAGTGGGGTGGGTCACTACCTTCTTCCTGTGTGTTCTCCCCCCTCTGCGGGTCTTCCTCCCACTGCTCCTATTGGATGTTCCCGTGGTCCCCACCACCTCCGTTTGGATTTCTTGGATGGCTGATGGCCTAAAGGGAGGATATTAGTATTCAAATGATGCTGTGTGGCTTCACTGCTAGTTACCACTGAATCCTCAGGACCATCTGAAATTTCAGATTGCGTGTCCGAGTTTTCAGGGGAGCTAAAGCTGACTCGTTTAGGTGTCCTACGGGAACGTTTTAAAATTGGTTTGGGAGTGTTAGGGTTATTGGAGCTTCTCTCAGAAGAAAAACCCGAAAAATCTGAAAATCTCTTCACAAAATCGCACTCGCAAATTGCTAGCGATTGCTGTAGTGATTTTGGCATGCACTAGCCCAGAGAGAGGAGGAGTGGAGAGAAATTGAGAATAGCCCAAAATGGAGCAGAGAGCTTATCTGTACTGCAGTCCCACATCACACAGAGGCTACTTGCCTGTAATATGACTCCTGTCCCTGCCAGTCTCTCACACTAGTCAGAAAGCAGGGACTGTCAAAAACTTTTCAACTTGTTTAACACCTTATCCACAAATGCAGTCATAACGATGGGGAGAGACCAGACAGATATATGCCCACGAACCCTCCAGGCAAGCTCTGCATCATGCTGTGTATATTTACCAGCTTGCCTGCCCTCTAATTGCACTTTTATCAGCTAGCCCAGTGTTTCACATTGCCTTACAACAACAACAAACCTGAATACACCAGGCACTGGACAGGCCCTAAATCACTGAATGAAAGGCAATATGGGGGGAGATTGCCCCCCTTCACCCCTGACCAGTCCGGCCTGTTCCCCTGTTCGAAAAATCTTTGTGATTGAAGCAGGAGAGAGACCTTGGTAGCTTGGACCCTACACAATCAAGCTTCCGCAAGCTCCCCTTCTAGCCAACATAGTTTTGAGAGGATTGGGAATGGACAATGTGTGCCTCTGCCACCACCGACTCCTGCTCATCTTCCAGTAATAAATGTCTGCTTCATTGTATTCTGCATTTTGAGACTCATTGCTTGCAGCAAATGCAAATATTGAAAATGAGCAACTTTGTTTTATGAAAAATATTTGCTCATTTATATATGTTCCAGTTGTGAATTAAATCTCGAATGTATGTGATTTTGCAAATCATTGCATTCTGTGTGTACTTAAATACAGAACCCGATTCTCAAAATATTTGGGATGCAGTCTGAAATGTAAGAATTAACATGATTATTCTTCTTATCCACTTGCCGACCGCCTAACGCAGATGGGCGGAGGCAAAGTGGCTCCCCCAGGACCGCCTAACCTCGATCGGCGGCAGCATCTGGGGCACTAATTAGCCGGGGATCGTGTGCAGGGAAACGCGTGCATCCGGCGGCATTAGGCTCCGCCCACCCGCGACGTCAACCCGCCGGCCAATTAGCAGCGCCGGCGGGTTGTAAATACCCGATCTCGCCACTACTAAATGTATAATACACTTTGTTCAGCTAACAAAGTGTATTATAATGGCTGCCTCCTCCCCTGGTGGTCCCAGTGATCGAGCCACCACCAGGGGAGGAGGCATCTCTTGTAGTAATCACACAAGCACACTGATCCTGCCCCCTGATCGCCTTCAGGACCCCCCCCCCCCCCCCCCCGATCACCCCCTCAGACCACTGTTTGCACCCAATCACCCTTCAATCCCTCCCTGTCACTAACTGTCAACGCTATATTTTAGATTACCCTCTAATCAGCCCCCTGGGGGCTCCTGATCACCCCCCACACCCTAAGATCCTCCACAGACCCCCCCCCCCCCCCTTGTGTACTGTATACATCTATTCTCCCCTGTAATCACCCACTGATCACCTGTCAATCACCCATCAATCACCCCATCACTGCTACCCATCCTATGCCACCCTATCAAATCAGACCCTAATCTGCCCCTTGCGGGCACCGAATCACCTGCCATCACCCTCAGACCCCCTCTGATCAACTCGCCAGTGCATTGCTTGCATATATTCTCCCCTGTAATCACCTACTGATCACCTATCAATCACCCCCTGTCACCACCTGTCACTGCTACCCATCAGATCAAACCCTAATCTGCCCCTTGCAGGCACCCAAACACCCGCCCACACCCTCAGAGACCCCTCAGACCCCCCTCCCCTCCCCCCCCCAGCAATCACCTCCCCAGTGCATTGATTGCATCTATCCTCCCCTCTAATCACCCCCTGAGACACCCATCAATCCCCTCCTGTCACCCCCTAGCATTCCTACCCATCAGATCAGGCCCTAATCTGCCCCCTGCAGGCTTCTGATCATCTGCCCACACCCTCAGAACACCCCCGATCACCCCCCTGTCAACACTAGTGATACTAAAAAAGTGACAGTTTTCACTGATCACTGTTTTTAGATTACTAGGATAGTAACAGGCCAGTTATTTAGCTAGGGCCCTTCATTGGGTATTTAGCGGCAGTTAGCACCCAGCCCACCACACCGCAGTCACTAATTAGTTGCTGATTAGCATCATCACTGTCAGCATTGCTACTATATAGCATCTGTAAGTGATCATCACTGATCGCAGTCAGATCTATATTAGGGTCACTAGGATACACTAAAAACGCAGTGTTTGACCGATCAGGCCTGATCGTTCGCCTGCACTTGCGTTCAGTCTCCCCCCCCCCCCCCCCCACCGCAGTGACAGTATTTTTTTCACTGATCACTGCAAAAACACTGTACAATAGCTGTGGCGCTGTAAAGATCAGTTTTCATTTTTGTTTTTTAATCAAAACTCAGTGACCACAACTTTCTACTTCACAAGTACTCCCTTTTACTAGGTAGGTGCTCTTTTTCCTGGGTAGTCTCAGAGGAATACCCCCTAAATTTAGCAGTCCACCATGGCAAAAAATGGATTTTCTGCTGAAGAGGCCGTGCGATTGGGAAGTCTCGTCCGACAAATCACCCAGGTCAGAATACAAACCGGTGAACAGCAGTGGTTCTCTGACCGATAGCAATGACGAGGTTGAGCTCCCAGCTAGAGCCAGGAGTACCACACCCCATGTCACTGGACTGCAGGTGGTGCAGGATCAGACTCGAGAGCAGCAGAGTGGTGCTAGTGCTGTTCCGAGTTTTCTTGGTGAGGCATGCACCCACAGCGTAGCATCTCCTGGACCTAGCACCAGTACTACCATAGACCCTGGTGAAGTGGCGAGCATCAGCATGGTAGTAGAAACTGGTTCGGTGGCATGTGCATTAAGACCCGAGTCGCAGCCACCAGCAAAACGGGCCCGTAATACCCATAGTCTCCCAGAGGTGCTGGCGAATCCCAATTGGCAATCCCCTGGTTCCACCGCACCCGTACTGCCGCCTTTCACCGCCCAGTCTGGAGTCCAGGTGGAGACAGATAATCTAGGATCGGCCCTAGACTTTTTTCATCTGTTCTGCACCGTGGATCTCTACGACTTAATTGTGGCTGAGACCAAGCGTTATGCCACACAATACGCAACCGCCAATCCGAGAAGCTACCATGCCCAGCCTTTTCGGTGGAAACCACTCCAAGTTTCCAAACTTAACAGGGCTTTCTCCTTAAAGAGAACCCGAGGTGGGATTTAATTATGTTAGTGGGGCACAGAGGCTGGTTGTGCACACTAACACCAGCCTCTGTTGCCCCGTGGTGTGCCTCCAAGACCCCCCTGCGCGCCACTATACCCCCCGCAGTGCTAGCGACACACAGCGTGTCACCAGCACAATGTTTACCTATGCCTGTCTGTTAGCGCCGCTCCCCCGCCTCCTCCGTATCGGTGCTACCCGCCCGCTTCACTTCCCTCCAATCAGCGAGAGGGAAGGGACGCGGGCGGGTAGCACCCCACAAATGACCCCATTTTGGAAAGTAGACACCCCAAAGTATTCAGAAAGGGGCATGGTGAGTCCGTGGCAGATTTCATTTTTTTGGGGTCACGAGTTAGCAGAAATGGAAACTTTTTTTTTCTTTTTCTTTTTTTTTTGTCACAAAGTATCATTTTCCTTGTGACAAAAAATAAAATCTTCTATGAACTCACCATGCCTCTTAGTGAATACTTTGGGATGTCTTCTTTCCAAAATGGGGTCATTTGGGGGGTATTTATACTATACTGGAATTCTAGCACCTCATGAAACATGACAGGTGCTCAGAAAAGTCAGAGATGCTTCAAACTGGGGAAATTCACTTTTTGCACCATAGTTTGTAAACACTATAACTTTTACCCAAACAAAAAAAAATCCAATAAGTGTCTATTTATTGATCAAAGACATGTAGCACAATACATTTAGACAAACATTTATATAGAAATGTTACTTTATTTGAAAAATGTCAGCACAGAAAGTAAAAAAAAATAATATTTTTTTTTGACAAAATGCATGGTGTTTTTTGATGAATATGATAAAAACTAAAAATCACAGCAGCAATCAAATAGCACCAAAAGAAAGCTGTATTAGTGACAAGAAAAGGAGGTAAAATTCATTTAGATAGTAGGTTGTATGACCGAGCAATAAACCGTTAAAGCTGCAGTGGTCTGAATGGAAAAAGTGTCTGGTCCTTAAAGGGGAACTGAAGTAAGAGGTATACCGACGCTGCCATATTTATTTCCTTTTAATCAATACCAGTTGCCTGGCAGCCCTGCTGGCCTATTTATCTGCAGTAGTATCTGAATAACACCAGAAACAAACATGCAGCTAGTCTTGTCAGATCTAACTTTAAAGTATGAAACACCTGATCTGCTGCATGCTTGTTCAGGGGCTATGGCTAATAGTATTAGAGGCAGAGGATCAGCAGGGCTGCCAGGCAACTGATATTGCTTAAAAGGAAATAAACATGGCAGCCTCCATATACCTTTCTCTTCAGTTCCCCTTGAAGGGGGTTTATGGCTGCAGTCCTTAAAGGACTTACGAGCCCAAATATCGAAAAAAAGATAAGTACCTTAATCAGTTTTAAATGCACGGAGGACGCCGTCCGCGCCCTCCGTGCAGTTCCGCCGGGTCCCAGCAGTCTGATCGCCCCCGTGCCGCTCCCGACCCCACGGACGGGGTCGGGCTCCCCTTCCTCTCCTAAGATGGCCGCCAGAGCCGGCCGTGGCTGCGCAGTCCGCATTTGCTATTTGGGCTCGTAAGTCCTTTAAGTGGTTAAATACAAAACAAAGCAATAGTTAAAACACAGGTAGGGGTTTTAATGGAGTTATAATTGACTGAAACAAAGCTTTATTAAGGCTAGGAACTCACTTAGCAGAAACGCTAGCATTGCAGAAAACTAATGGTAGTCAATGGGCCTCATCAAAAAAACGCATATAAAAATGCATATGCGTTTTCAAACATGCGTTTTTAAAAATGCTAGTTTTGTTGCATACAGTGGCTTGCAAAAGTATTCGGCCCCTTTGAAATTTTCCACATTTTGTCACATTACTGCCACAAACATGAATCAATTTTATTGGATTTTCACGTGAAAGACCAATACAAAGTGGTGTACACATGAGAAGTGGAACGAAAATCATACATGATTCCAAACATTTTTTGCAAATCAATAACTGCAAAGTGGGGTATGCGTAATTATTCAGCCCCCTTTGTTCTGAGTGCAGTCAGTTGCCCATAGACATTGCCCGATGAGTGCTAATGACTACATAGAGTGCACCTGTGTGTAATCTAATGTCAGTACAAATATAGCTGCTCTGTGACGGCCTCAGAGGTTGTCTAAGAGAATGTTGGGAGCAACAACACCATGAAGTACAAAGACTACACCATACAGGTCAGGGATAAAGTTATTGAGAAATTTAAAGCAGACTTGGGCTACAAAAAGATTTCCAAAGCCTTGAACATCCCACGGAGCACTGTTCAAGCGATCATTCAGAAATGGAAGGAGTATGGCACAACTGTAAACCTACCAAGACAAGGCCGTCCACCTAAACTCACAGGCCGAACAAGAAGAGCGCTAATCAGAAATGCAGTCAAGAGGCCCATGGTGACTCTGGACGAGCTGCAGAGATCTACAGCTCAGGTGGGGGAATCTGTCCATAGGACAACTATTAGTCGTGCACTGCACAAAGTTGGCTCTTATGGAAGAGTGACAAGAAGAAAGCCATTGTTAACAGAAAAGCATAAGAAGTCCCATTTGCAGTTTGCCACAAGCCATGTGGGGGCAGGCGCGGAGCTAGGGGGGTCGGGGTAGGACAAGCGCCCTGGGGCGCCTGGTCCCCAAGGGCGCCCAGCTGAGCTTCGGGTTTTTTTGGGGGGTTTTTTGTGCGGGGTGAGGGGAGCAGCACAGAAGAGGGAGAGCTGTGTGGATGGTGGGGAAGGGGGGCCATCTCCCCCCTCCTTCCCTCACCTTAGGTGCTCTCTCTCCCTCGCTCTCCCCTCCAATGTCCGGGTGGCTGGCTGGCAGCGGCGGGCGGAACTCACCTCCGTCTCGCTCCAGCGCCGGCCGGAAGTTCGGGTGCGCAGCTGCTGCTCTGGTCTGGACCAGACCAGAGTAGTGGCAGATCCATCCGGCGCTGCGACGAGACGGAGGCAAGTTCCGCCCGCCGCTGCCAGCCACCCGGACAGTAATGGAGGGGAGAGCAAGGGAGGGAGAGCAGCTCTTCCTCTTCTCTGCGCTGCTTCCCTCCTGCTGGGGAGGGGGACACCTGACCTGGCTACCTGCTCTGGGCACATATACCCCTAACTACATATACTGGGCATATACCCCTGGCTACCTACTCTGGGCACATATACACCTGGCTACCTACTCTGGGCACATATACCCCTGCCTACATATATTGGGCACATATACCCCTAACTACATATACTGGGCATATACCCCTGGCTACCTATTCTGGGCACATATACACCTGGCTACCTACTCTGGGCACATATACCCCTGCCTACTTATATTGGGCACATATACCCCTAACTACATATACTGGGCATATACCCCTGGCTACCTACTCTGGGCACATATACCCCTGGCTACCTACTCTGGGCACATATACCCCTGCCTACATATATTGGGCACATATACCCCTAACTACATATACTGGGCATATACCCCTGGCTACCTACTCTGGGCACATATACCCCTGGCTACCTACTCTGGGCACATATACCCCTGGCTACCTACTCTGGGCACATATACCCCTGCCTACATATATTGGGCACATATACCCCTAACTACATATACTGGGCATATACCCCTGGCTACCTACTCTGGGCACATATACACCTGGCTACCTATTCTGGGCACATATACCCCTGCCTACATATATTGGGCACATATACCCCTAACTACATATACTGGGCATATACCCCTGGCTACCTACTCTGGGCACATATACCCCTGACTACATATATTGGGCACATATACCCCTAACTACATACACTGGGCATATACCCCTGGCTACCTACTCTGGGCACATATACCCCTGGCTACCTACTCTAGGCACATATACCCCTGCCTACATATACTGGGCACATATACCCCTAACTACATATACTGGGTACATATACCCCTTGCTACATATACTGGGCACATATACCCCTGACTATATATACTGGGCACATATTATACCCCTGGCTACATATACTGGGCACATATACCCCTGGCTACATATACTGGGCACATATACCCCTGGCTATATATACTGGGCACATATACCCCTGGCTATATATACTGGGCACATATACCCCTGACCATATATACTGGGCACATATACCCCTGGCTACATATACTGGGCACATATACCTCTGGCTACATATACTGGGGAACATACCCCTGCCTACATATACTGGGCACATATACCCCTGGCTACCTGTTCTGTGGACATCTCTACCCCTGGCTACCTGTTCTGGGGACATCTATACTGCTGGCCACCTATTCTGGGGACACCTATAGACCTGGGGCTACCTATTTTTGGGGAAGCACTGCTGTCAGATTGAGTGTATTTTGGGGAACTGCTGCCAGGTGAGAGGTGTCTACCATATTAAGGGGGCATTCTGCCTATTTATGTGAAATGCTGTCTATTTATGTGCCTCATGACTGCTGAATTTGTCTTGTTGGGGGCCTCATGGTTACTGAATTTGTCTTGTTGGGGGCCTAATGATTTGTTGGGGGCCTCAAGATCGCTGAATTTGTCTTGTTAGGGGCCTCATGATTGCTGAATTTGTCTTGTTAGGGGCCTCATGATTGCTGAATTTGTCTTGTTGGGGGCCTCAGGATTGCTAAATTTGTCTTGTTGGGGGCCTCATGATTGCTGAGTTGGTCATGTTGGGGGCCTCATGTTTGCTCATGATTGCGGAATTTGTCTTGATGGGGGGGGGGGCTCATGATTGCTGAATTTGTCTTGGAACATGCTGGAAGGTACATACTGAGAGAGGGTGGGTGAGCGTGAGCCTGCTAACCTCCATGTACATTTGAAGGGGCGTGACCAAATGTGGAGCACCCATAACCACGCCCACATTTGGTCACGACCCTTCACCTTAGGGGGCGCATTAATAGTCTTTGTCCCCGGGCGCTGAAAACCCTAGCTACGCCTCTGTGTGAGGGACACAGCAAACATGTGTAAGAAGGTGCTCTGGTCAGATGAGACCAAAATCAAACTTTTTGGCCAAAATGCAAAACGCTATGTGTGGCGGAAAACTAACACTGCACATCACTCAGAACACACCATCCCGACTGTCAAATGTGGTGGCAGCATCATGCTCTGGGGTTGCTTCTCTTCAGCAGGGACAGGGAAGCTGGTCAAAGTTGATAGGAAGATGGATGGAGCCAAATACAGGGCAATCTTGGAAGAAAACCTCTTGGAGTCTGCAAAAGACTTGAGACTGGGGCATAGGTTCCCCTTCCAGCAGTGACAACGACCCTAAACATAAAGCCAGGGCAACAATGGAATGGTTTAAAACAAAACATATCCATGTGTTAGAATGGCCCAGTCAAAGTCCAGATCTAAATCCAATCGAGAATCTGTGGCAAGATCTGAAAACTGCTGTTCACAAACACTGTCCATCTAATCTGACTGAGCTGGAGCTGTTTTGCAAAGAAGAATGGGCTAGGATTTCAGTCTCTAGATGTGCAAAAGCTGGTAGAGACATACCCTAAAAGACTGGCAGCTGTAATTGCAGCAAAAGGTGGTTCTACAAAGTATTGACTCGGGCCGAATAATTACGCACACCCCACTTTGCAGTTATTGATTTGTAAAAAATGTTTAGAATAATGTATGATTTCCGTTCCACTTCTCACGTGTACACCACTTTGTATTGGTCTTTCTCGTGGAGTTCCAATAAAATTGATTCATGTTTGTGGCAGTAATGTGACAAAGTGTGGAAAACTTCAAGGGGGCCGAATACTTTTGCAAGCCACTGTAATTTTCAAAAACTTATCAAAAACTCACATAATGAAAGTCAAAGGTAATGCAATGTATTGCGTATTGTATTGTTTTTATTTGTTTTCTGATGCTTCCTTTTGTCTTCCTAGTGATTGGCATAAAACAAAATGGAAAATGCATACAAAACGCTTATGTGTTTTGTATAAGCGAACCAAATGCGTAAAAATGCAAGCAAAACATTAGAAAAACGCATATGCGGGAAAAACGTAAATGCCCAAAAGTGCACTAAAAAAAAACCACAAGACAGAAAAGGCGACCTTTCACGCACATGTGTGCATCCAGCCTCATACTGAAAATTAACTTGTTCTTAATATTGAGGCCAAACGTTTTTCAGAGCTGTAGCAAGAAATTTCCACTTCTTCAGAGACTAATTGCATATAGAATTGCCTGACTTGCCAACACACAATATAAGCAGCTCATGGAGAGGAGATCAGATCACTTATTCACAAAAACAAAGGGTTAAGGGCTGTCAGGAAGGTCAATCAGACAGATAGCTGGCTCAGGGGAGTTTCTTTGCCACAACCTAAAGCCTCATCTACACAGTACAATTCCATCAAATGGATGGATCTGTTATGCTGGGAATACACGGTTAAGTTTTTAGCTGATTAGATGGTTCGATGGCTAATTTCCGACATGTCCGATCTCCCTTTCGATTCTTTGGCCGCTCGTTTTCTGATAGAAGTAAATGGAAAAAGATAAGAACGAGCGGAAGATAAGACAATCGACTGCAGAATCGAGCGGCAAAAACGTCCGAGAGCAGAAATGCACGGCAGAAACAAACAGTGTTTTCCCAGCATTAGATAGTCTAATAGCATTAGATAATCTAATTATAAATTGTATAGTGTGTAGATGTCCAAATTGTTTCAGATCAGTTTTGCAAAAGATTTTGCTTTAAGTACCCAAAATCTTTTGCAAAATCTAAAGCCTCATCTACAAGGTACAATATTCCGTCAGATCGCCTCTTATTAGATGGATAATTTTTACCCTGCCCAATCAGATTGCGTTAGATTTTGCAAACGATTTTGGGTACTTATCAAAGCAAAATCTATCGTAAAATTGATCTGAAACACTTTGGACGTCTACACCCGATGCAATCTCTTATTAGATCTATCGAATAGATCCGTCTATCGGATGGAAAATTGTACCGTGTAGATAAGGCCTATGCTTGGGAATACATGATGCGTTTCTGCCACTCGATTCTCCACTCAATTCTCTTATCTTCTGCTTGTTTTTCTTATTTTTTTTTTCATTCACTTCTATCAGAAATTGAGCGGCAAAACGATCCAACGTGAGATCGGACATGTCGGAAATTATCTATCAAACCTTTCTATCTGCTGCAAAAATGCATCATGTATTCCCAGCATAAATTCAATCCGATTAAACCGGTTGGAAATTATCTAATAGATCCGTCCTAATAGATCTGATCTGGCGGAAAATTGTAGCGTGTAGATGAGGCTCTAGTCTGATGAGTTAACAGCAGAATCTCCTGAAAACACCCTTAATTGTAGGCACTATCATAAAAAAGAAACTGTAGTGAAAATGACATAATGAATAGTTTGCTAGTTTTTTTTACTATATTAAAGTATAGATTTTTTTAGTCATTGCTTATTCATTGTAGTCTTTGGGCTTGATTCAGTAAATGGTGCTAACCTACTTTGCACGCCTAAAGACTTTAGGTATGTTAACCAGGGTGCTAAGTAGGTTAGCACTGTTTCTAAAATCTGATCGCGCTCAAAGCCTTGCGCGCAAACGTTTGTGCGTGCTAAGTCTGGTGCGTGCGAAACATCGCATAGACATGAATGGGCACTTCGCGCGCACCACACTGCGTGCAGCGCTGTGCGCACCCAAAACTTTGCGCGCGGGTCTTTGTGCGCGATCTGAGTTTAACACGCCCAAACTGAGTTTAGGCGTGATAATGGCCTTTTCAGAAGCGTGCTAACAGTTAGCACTGCTTACTGAATCAAGCCGTTTGCTCTACAACCAGGGGATGACTGGAACCTTTTGGACTGGGGGAAAACATGGACTACATACATTAATTGTGTGCAAATATATTTAAAATAATATAAAACATCAATATATTTGCGTTCTGATGTGCTTTAAGGTGACTATACACACCTTTTCTTTTATTTGATTCCCTGCAGGAATCGATTCCCTTAAAGTGTTCTTGAGATGAAAGACATCTCAAGTACCATACTTACCTGGGGATTCCTTACAGTTTATCAGAGATAAACTTTCACTCATTGCATAATTGTGTCCCTTTCCTATAGTTTATAGGGCATTTCTCAAGCCAAATACTTTTTTGTTTTTGTTTTAATACTTTAATTCCCTATAAACTAAACAAGCCTCGCCCACAGCTTTTCAGAGTGCCAAGGCATTTTCAGACAATAGTAAGGGCTTACAGAAGCTCAGTCTGGGCAGGAGGAGGGGGAGGTGTTATTAGCCATTGATTTCAAAAGCAGAGGGGCGGGAGAGAGAAGGAGAGGGGACTTTATTTACAAAGGCCAGTAAGAATAAGATCTCACAAAGCACCAAATTGTCAACAAAGTGTAATAAATAATCTTTATTTCAACTCAGAAAAGGTAATGAATACAATAAAAATACATATACATAGCGCAATCACAAACACTAGGTGAGGGAAACATTACAATAAAGGGTAAAATCACCCTGTAATAAGGGTAGGGTGGCTGCAGTAATAATATAGTGTGTAAAATACACAGACTGGCAAAATGGTGGGGAAGAATCATTTATGTTAAATAAGCAGCGATGAGACCTGCATTTTTAATAATAGAAGCAATCATCATGCAATTGTGCATACAAACCAAGTCCAATGAAAATATAACCTGAATTCACAATTCTATAAGCCAAAGTGCAATGCAAGACTATTTATGTATGTCTATGACTCCAAATCCTGTGCAAATGTGCCAACCATATACCTGTGACCCAGAGCTGGTCACTACAGTGCCGTCTTAAGAGTCAAGTATGTGCTGGGCCAGCCAGCACAAGATAAAGGTGTGTAAAGCAGGGGCGCCAAACCGTTGCTAATTTACCTGTAAGATGCCCCGAGCCAATGCTCCCGATAGCCGCCGCAGCCACCCTGTAGTAGGGTCTTACACGTGTGTCGCCGGTAAAATGCCGGCTTCCTCAGGGACTGAATTTACACACAAGAAAGCTGATAGCGTCTCCAGCCCTTAGCCTGTAACAATATGACAAAAAGAACATGGCTGCCCTCGTATCACAGGAATAAAGAATCATAAACTTTTTAAACTTTTGCAGCTAGATATGCTGTGTAAACTATCTAAACTTTAGATAAGATCTATAGACAAGTTACTTGTTATAGTTAGTTTTTCATCTCGGATCCGCTTTAAGCCCCCTTGAGGCCGCTCAGTCCCTCTGTGTCTCCCCTGGTGGCTCCTGTCCACTGCAATATGGCCCGAGAGCCTGGCAGAGACCCGCATGAGCGACCCTGCCAGGCAGGCTCCCCTGTCACGCTCCTGCGGCTGGGAGCATCCTGCACTTGCACAGTACTACTGCGCAGGTGCAGAACGCTCCCTGGGTCGGGAGTGCAATGAAGAGTGCACCTGACATGTCGCATGCTTGACTTGCCCAGGCTTTCAGGCCGTGTTTTGGGGACAGGAGAACCCCAGGGAGACAGCAAGGGACTGAGCTACCTCAAGGGGGCTTAAGGAATCCCCAGGTAAGTATAGAACCTGAGATGGCTTTCATCTCAGGTTCACTTTAAAACATCCGATCACATTTCGATTCTGACACAAAAACAATTTAGAGTTGAACAGATGGGAGGGAAAGTCTAGGTCGATTGGGGGTGGGACAGAAGTGGGGGTAGGTCCATGGCACAATGCGCTGTACTACATCGAACAATACAATGCTGCAGTTTATCCATTTTTAATAGATTCCCTGCTGGAATTGATGTGCTGTGTGTGGAAAGTGTTGATTCTAGAACCTTCCCTCTCCATTGGAGAGTATTTGACTTTGGGGCTAAGGCTGGGTGCAGCATCAGGACGACAATTTCCAAATGATTCATGCTGAAATCAATCTGGAAATCAGCGTGGGGCGTATGGGCAGCCAACAGATCTCTCTCTCAACAGATCTCTCTCTGATCAGAGAGAGAGAGATCTGTTTCTTGGTTGTATCTGTCGCAACTTGGCTCTGTCAGGTCCCCTCACTATAAAGAAGACCCCCATCCATAGTTTCCATTATACCTCAGGGCTAGTTGCTTTCTTAGAATTTCTTGCTTGAATCAGTTAGATAGGTGGCAGAGGGGAGGTCGCGTTTCCTTTCAGCTCAGCTCATCACCTCCAGCCTCACAAACATGCAGTTTATTATCCCTTCCTTATCTGTGGGTGAGACAGTTACTGACACTCAGACTGCAAACCAGGTGAGCAGTCTGTGTGTGTCGTCTGCCCTGCATGTTGATATTACTGTGTGTTTTGCCGGTCACATCCCAATCGGTTTCCTGCAGCAGTCCAGGCACCCTGTGATAGCTGTACTACCACCAGCCTGCTGAGGTTGGATCTTTACTGCGGCTGGCAGGACATACTTTTTTCCTTAATGATTCTTTGCTACTTTAGAGTAAAGGCATGCAAGCATGCAATTTTTGATTGCCTTATTCCAGCCCTGACTTATGTTCACTTACAGTGAAAATAGTGGTACTGTACTTTGAGTAGGCTGGCCGGACTCATTCCACGTGATCAGCTGCTCCACCAGTGGACTGCAGTCCAGTCTCTCAGATAGGTTTCAGTTCGGGGGATGAAGTTTATTAGTGCACTGCCTGCAGCCAATGAAGAACAGGATACCAGAAGGAGAAGGTGCTAATACAATCCTCTGCCGTCTCTGGCTGGTAAAAACGAGCTGGGGGCGGGGCTAACATTTGAGTTCCATTTTACTGCACTAGCCTGGCTGGCTCTGATTGTTTAATGAGGAGGCGCCTGGGGGTAAAAACCCCTCCCGTTCCTCTGGGCAAGTCCGTGCCTGTCAACATACATTCTGAAATTTAGGTGATCTGTGCGGAATGTTCATTTACTGAGAGTTCTATGCACAGAGGGAGATATTGCTTGCTTGGCAGTTGGAAACAGCTAGTATTTCATACAATGAAATTAGGTTTATAAACAGCAAATGGTCAGGACCATGGTCATGACATCACACTGTGGGAGGGGTTTCACCACATCATCAGTCATATAGACCCCCCCCCCCCTTAATGATATATTTGAGAAAAGGTAAAGATTTCTCTTGGGAGAGGGTGTATCGACTACTGATAGGGGTGAAGTTCAATTACACTCAGCAAGGTAAATGTTCCTCTTAACCTTCCTGGCGGTATTGACGAGCCTGGCTCGTCCAGCAGAAACATGCTGAAAGCGGTATTGACGAGCTGAGCTCGTAAATACCGCCAGGGAGATTTCCAGTTTGTCTGCCCCGCCGGCTTCACTTTTCCCTCATCAGAGGGATTCCCCAGGATGGCTGGATGCCTGACTGCACGCTGCGGGTAGCAATCTGTGCTACCCCCAGCGTGCAGAACTAGCATCCAGCCACCCTGGGGAATCCCTGGGCAGCGGGGCAGAGTTCTGCAGGGCTGGCGGGGGCTCCCCCTTATATGCCGTGGGTGGGGGGGGTCCCTTTCTGTATGGGAGTTGTCCAGCAGCACTTCCTCCTCCATCGCCGAAGTCCCAGTCTGTGTAGTTACAGTACGAGGCTTGGTGACGTCACCAAGCCTCGTACTGTATCTACACAGAGAACGAGACTTCGGCGATGGAGGCGGAAGTGCTGCTGCCGCTGCTGGAGAGAGCCCTCGGGTGAGTAGACCTCAAAGGGCTTCAGATAGGGGGGGTTTGAAGAAGAGGGGATAGGGAGGGAGGGATGGATAGGAGATGGTACGAGGGAGGGAGGCCACTCACAGCCCGTCCGCATAGAAGGGGACTCCCCCCATAGAGGGGGGAGTCCCCGCCCAGCCACCAGCCCGCATGGAAGGGACCCCCACCCACTGCATAGAGGGGGAGCCCCCCATAGAGGGGCTTCAGACGGGGGAGCAGGGAATCGGGAGGGCGGGGGGGACGACACATCTGGCTACCAATAACTGGCTACACACCTGGCTACCTATAACTGGCTACACACCTGACTACCCTTACATCTGGCTCCCTATACACCTGGCTACCCTTACATCTGGATCCCTATACATCTGGCTATACACCTGGCTGCCCTTACATCTGGATCCCTATACATCTGGCTACCTATATACCTGGCTACACATCGGGCTACCTATATACCTGGCTACACATCTGGCAACCTATATACCTGGCTACACATCTGGGTCTTATACTCACCATTGGCGTGCTGATCCCTCGTCGCGTACCTCTGATTGCTTACCCAGTGCCTTCTCCCATGTCCCTTGGTGGATTTTGCTTGACATGTCCCCCACCCATCGGCGTTGATGACACCAGGGTCATACAGCGTCATCAACATCTTGCAACAAACACTTTTTTTTTTTATTGAATTCAATACAATAACCTGTATTGCATTCAATATAAAAAAAAATTGCAAAAAAAAAAAAATGGTTGGTAATTAATTGAAACACTTTTTGCAAAGAAATCCTGGGGAAATTGAACGCCAGGGTGGGAATCGTCAGGCACAAAAAAAAAAAAAAGTTTCACTTACCTGGGGCTTCTACCAGCCCCATGCAGCCATCCAGTGCCCTCGTAGTCACTCACTGCTGCTCCAGTCCCCCGCCGCCAGCTAGTTTTGTTTTTGCCGACCTCGGGGTCGGCGGGCTGCATTGCTTACATTTTTACGTATTCCCGCTAGTGCAGGAACATTAACACATTTTTTTTTTTGCGTTAGCATTGCAACTCGAAATTTTTTTAGCGTTGCACCTCTAACACAAAAAAAATATATTCACACGTCTAGGTCCAATAAATTTCAAATCATCAAATGCTTCCCTGGGTCTAAGACCCCACGTAATCAATTTTAAACCTTTAGCAAGAAGGGAAGGAATACTATATTCAGAAGATCATAAAATTCTTTACTTTAATTACTTAATTATCAAAAGATAAAATATACACACATGTATAAAAAGACCTGATACAAGTAGCATATGGGGTTAAGCATGTGGCAAACAACCTCAAAGCATCAATGATAATCAATTCCACTAGATCAACTGGCCAGTTGTCTTATTGTAGTATGCGCATAAAGGGAGAGGAAAAGAGGCCTGTTAACGCCAAAGTTATCTTGATGAGGTAGATAGAGTTCAATTTATTGTTCCCTGTGGGAGTGATGATGTCAATCAACAAATCCATCCATATGTTATCATAGCATGTAGGCCAAAGACCATCAACATAGACAGATTGATAGAGAATTCTCCTCAGATAAAGCTTCAGGACAATAAAGATCCGCCAGGATGAAATCCTTATGCAGGGTTGTCCATATTAGATGAAATAACAAATTGCATGGGTGCTTATATCACTCAGACTTGTGTCATGGATGCACTCTGCACTCTCTCTTGGTTGGATGTTTCTCCCGTGTGATTTTCCTGCCCTACTGAGAATTCATGTCATTGACATTATGTGATTATACCTTTCTTCACATCTAATGGATGTCAATAAATTATGTATACCCTTTTGGTGGGTGGTCTTTGTTGTGTGCCCCCCCCCCCCCTCCCGCCCTTTCTCCTAATTTGGAGTCCACCGACCCTGGCCTGTCCGCCTGGCGAGCATGGACCCTATTGAATTTAATCTTAGAAATTACCAGTTTATTTATTTAATTGTGTATTTTTGATCCAGCTATGGTGAATTGAATTTATTGCTAGATTTTTTGAGTACATTTGAGAATATGGGGTGTATAACTGAACTTACTGTTTGCTTATGCAGTGTCTGCTTTTGGGGGGGAGGTGTTATGGCCCCCTTTGGCCGCAGTTGGTGCGTGCAGTCCGCGGCCCTTAACAGACCTGTGGGATACTGAGGTACTCGGATTGGTCAACCGGCTGCATTCGGGCTATTTATGGGTGTCTCTAACCCCATGGCCCTGATTTGCATGCGAGTGGGGGACCTCCGGGTGCAGGGTCCTTCTGCGGGTCTGGGGTGCGCGGATGTGTTGCGCATTGCGGCCGATGAGGTATGGTGTTCGGGCGGCCGGGGGCGCACGATGTAGCCTGCTGGTTCATATGCAGAGGTCGCTTGTCCATACCAACCGGCTGGATCCTTGCGCTCCAGTATGCGCTCCAAACTCGGGCCGCACCCCCTTTGTCTTTGACAGGCTGCATTCCCTTGAAGCGGCCAGGGGGCGTGGCGCGATGGGAGAGCAACGTAGTGACGGCGACGCCTGCCCCTCCTCCCGCGCCCCGCCTGATGTCAGGGCGGTGACGTCGGGGAGGGGGGCGGAGTGGCGTTCCCCGGCCGCCCGGCGCCATTAAGGAGAATCTGTACTCTAATATTCTTACACTAAAAAGCATACCATTCTATTCCTTATTTTCTCCTGTGCCCCTCTGTGCTGTTTCTGCCACTCTCTGCTGCAATCCTGGCTTGTAATTAACAGTTTTAGGCAATGTTTACAAACAAACTAACCAGCTTCTAATAGGCTCAGCTAAGCATAGTGTGTGAGTATGCAGGGGGCCTGCAGAGGGTGTGTATCGCTTCTACCAATCACAAGCAGCCCTGCACATTCCACACAATCAAAGCCTTAGCCCGACAAACAGGACAGATGAAAGATACATTGATTTATTACAGAGACAGTGTAATTAGGAAGAGCTGCAGTAAGCCCCAGCACATTAGAACAGGCATAGGAACTCATAGGATAGAAGAACTAAGGCTGAAAAAATTGTTACAGAGTCTCTTTAAGGCCGGCATCTCTCCTCGGAAGGACACACTTTGGGGGCCTGCCCTGACGATGCTGGTATTCTGACCAGCGAAACCGGTCGGCTATTGGGCCCACTCACAGACCGATCAAGTGCTTGGGGAAAGAGCATGGAAGGCATCACCATCAATACCTACGCAACGACCGGATGAGTATCATTTGAACTTACCTGTTTTTTTTCTCATACAAACCTATGTGGAGATGGAGTTATATCTCTGAGGAAGGGATACTGTTTTGCCATTAGATAATCTATTATGTGCCAACCTGCCACAATTTGCATGGAGGTGGACTCTTACCATTGCATATAACTTTACAGGGAAATACGGCTAGGATCTTGGGATCACACTGCATAAGGTTACTAACCTGGCGGACTACATATGCTGACCATGATTATACCTAGGCTGTTGATGTTTCCTTGAACTGTTTTTCGATCCATGACACAAGTCTGAGTGATATAAGCACCCATGCAATTTGTTATTTCATCTAATATGGACAACCCTGCATAAGGATTTCATCCTGGCGGATCTTTATTGTCCTGAAGCTTTATCTGAGGAGAATTCTCTATCAATCTGTCTATGTTGATGGTCTTTGGCCTACATGCTATGATAACATATGGATGGATTTGTTGATCGACATCATCACTCCCACAGGGAACAATAAATTGAACTCTATCTACCTCATCAAGATAACTTTGGCGTTAACAGGCCTCTTTTCCTCTCCCTTTATGCGCATACTACAATAAGACAACTGGCCAGTTGATCTAGTGGAATTGATTATCATTGATGCTTTGAGGTTGTTTGCCACATGCTTAACCCCATATGCTACTTGTATCAGGTCTTTTTATACATGTGTGTATATTTTATCTTTTGATAATTAAGTAATTAAAGTAAAGAATTTTATGATCTTCTGAATATAGTATTCCTTCCCTTCTTGCTAAAGGTTTAAAACAAAAAAAATATATGCGTTAATGTTCCTGCACTAGCGGGAGTGCGTAAAAATGTGCGCAATGCAGCCCGCCGAAAACTAGCTGGTGGCAAGGGACTGGAGCAGCAGTGAGTGACTACGAGGGCACAGGATGGCTGCATGGGGCTGGTAGAAGCCCCAGCTAAGTGAAACTCTTTTTTTTTTTTTTTTTTTTTTTTTTTGCCTGATGATTCCTTTAAGTAGGGAGACATGCTATAAAAAGAGTGTTCCACCATATGTGTTTGAAAGCGGTCCCAGGGGGTTTCCACATGCAAGTACTTTTTCTTATGGGCATGTTCCACTGTGTTTTCAAGAAACCATTAGATATTACAGTCAAAGTTTGCTGCCAGAATGTAGCTTAGTGCAGGCGCTGCAAATACATAAAAATGGCTTCTGTTCTTTGCAACGAACTACTTATCCAGCAATAAGAGAGTCTGATGAAAGTACAGTTGCCATGGTTGCGAAAAAATGCACTGTCAATATGTCAGTTTTATTTGGCTGCAAGTAGAAATACAACCGAATTAGTAGTATTTTTTAATTGCATGAAGACTTGCAGCAACAGCCTATGTTATGGCAATTTTACGATTAAAATTCAATTTCTGTTTGCGGAGTGTAATATTACCATCATGCCAAACACTTTCTGGGCTCTAAGTGTTCATCTAAATGTTAAAGGGGAACCCGAGTTGAGAGTGACATGGAGGCTGCCATATATATTTCAATTTCAACTAAAATACCAGTTGCCTGGCAGTCCCTCCTGATCCTGTGTGTCTAGTACTTTTAGCCATAGACCCTGAATAAGCATATGCATTTCAGGTACTCTGAGTCAAAACCCTGGAACACTCATATGGCTAATCCATTAAAACCTGAGTCAGCTGACTCAGACACTACATATGCCAGAAGATCAACAGGATTGCCACGCAACTGGTATTGTTTAAAAGGAAATAAATATGTTCGCTTTCATATCCCTCTCACATCGGGTGTCCTTTAACGATTTCAACATGTTACCATAAGACATGCTTTTTTAGAGTTTACATTTTACCTTGAGTTCTATTTTAATTGCAGTGGTGTCAGTACACACAAATCAAGAGCTTACTATGGGTGGCGAATTTGGCAAAACAGGTCAAGGGTTAAGTGGCTCTAGTATAGAGGAGGCGCCTGGAGATGGCAGCCTCGGCAGCTTGCTCTGTCTTTCTATGTTTGTTTTATGTATTTTTGTTTTTCAACATTGCCTTGTGCAACCCAACCCGGATAACCTTCACCAGTGAACAACTACTGAGCATTCGGAACTTAGCTAAATATAATCTACCTCTGGATATTTCATCTACTCTTGATCTTCTGGGGATTCTGACCAGTGGAGCTACAGTGCTGAACCAGGCAGTGAGGCTTAGAAGAAGAGGCAAACTCTCTGGGATCCAGACTCGCTTTCGACGCAGAGGACTGCGCTCTCCACTACCTGGAATCATACTCTCTAATGTCAGGTCCATATGCAACAAACTAGATGAGCTTCAACTACTGATCAGAACAAAGAAGGACTTTTATCTCTCTGCGGCTATTTGCTTCACAGAGACTTGGCTATCTGAGCTTATTCCAGACAACGCTCTGCCGATTAATGGATTTACACTCTACAGATCTGACCGGGACCCACTTACTTCTGGCAAAACCAAAGGTGGAGGACTCTGCTTCTATATTAATGATAGATGGTGCATAGAGGTTACAGTTATTAAGAGGACATGCTCGGCTGGGCTGGAAACACTCTTCATAAACTGCAAACCCTACTATTCACCCCGTGAGTTTTCTTCATTTATTTTGGCTGCTGTGTACATCCCTCCACAAACATGTATGCAGCCTGCGCTCCAAGATCTCGCAGATCAAATCACTGAGGTGGAAAGGGAGTACCCAGATTCTTTTTTTATCATACTAGGGGATTTCAACAGTGCTAACCTTTCCAAAGAACTCCCCAAATACAGGCAACACGTCACAAGCGCAACTAGAGAAGGTAAGACACTTGATCACTGTTACACTACGACTAAGGACTCATATAACTCTGTCAGCAGGGCAGCTTTGGGGAACTCTGATCATGCTGTTATACAGCTTATCCCAACATACATCCAAAGACTAAAAACTGCCAAACCTGTAGTGACCACAGTTAAGAAATGGACTAGTAAAGCTGTAGAAAAACTGCAGAGCTGCTTTGATTTAACTGACTGGAATTTATTTAAAGAATCCTCCAGTGACCTAAATGAATACACTGACGCTGTGACATCATATATTACCTTTTGTGAAGAGTCCTGCATCCCCACAAAAAAGTGCACCAGGTACAATAACGATAAACCCTGGTTTACATCACATCTTAGGAAGCTGCGCCTCGATAAAGAAAGGGCATATCGTACAGGCGATAAAGTCCTCTACAAAGCTGCGAAATACAAACTGCAGAGAGCCATTACCGACGCAAAAAAAGATTATTCACAAAAACTCGAGGAAAAATTTTCTAACGCCGACTCATCCACAATATGGAAATCTCTACATGAAATTACCAGCTACAGGAGGAAATCTCCTCCCCCCTCACTACATAACCTGCAGCTTGTAAATGAGCTGAATACATTTTATTGCAGGTTTGACACTACCAACAAAAGCCAAACACAACAAGTCAATTTGCATCTCTGCCACAGGCAAACTGAACACTCTTCCTGCCAGCCAACGTCTCCACCCCCTGCGGTGCCTCAGCAACTACACAACACAGGAGGCCAGACACAATCTATTGACCTGTCCCCAGATGAGCATGCTCTAACAATATGCCAATCAGATGTAAACAGACTCTTTAAAAAACAAAACACCAGGAAAGCAATGGGACCAGACGCTGTGTCTGCGAAATGCTTGAATCTCTGTGCCGACCAATTAGCGCCTGTATTTACAGACATATTCAAAGCATCTCTAGAACTCTCAATTGTTCCTGCCTGTTTTAAAAGCGCAACTATTGTACCAATTCAAAAAAAAACAAAACCTGCATGTTTAAATGATTACAGGCCTGTTGCGCTGACATCACTGGTCATGAAAGCATTTGAAAGACTGATAATGACTTATCTGAAATCCATCACAGATCCCCTGCTGGACTCTTTGCAATTTGCCTACAGGCCTAACAGATCCGCAGACGATGCCGTGAACATGTGTATGCATTATGTACTACAGCATTTAGATATCCCAGGAACCTACACCAGGATTTTATTTACAGATTTCAGCTCTGCATTTAATACCATAATTCCATCACTGCTGCACAGCAAGCTCTCCCAGCTACATATACCTGAATCCCTCTGCAAATGGATAACCGACTTCTTAACCGACAGAAGACAGCGTGTTAGACTTGGTAAACTCACATCAAGCTCTCTGACAGTCAGTACTGGTGCACCCCAGGGCTGTGTGCTTTCCCCACTGCTGTACTCACTTTACACCAATGACGGCATCTCCACAGATCCATCTGTTAAGGTTCTGAAGTTTGCAGACGACACAACAGTTGTTGGTCTCATTCAAAACGGGGATGAGTCTGCATACAGGCATGTGGTGGGACAGCTTTCCTCCTGGTGCAGCAGCAACAACTTGGAACTAAATGCTCTCAAAACCATGGGGATGATAATAGACTTTAGGAGATCTCCCCCCCAGCACCTCCCCTTAACCATAAATGGATCTACAATAACCCAAGTAGAGTCATTCAAGTTTCTTGGGTCCACGATCTCAAACGACTTAAAATGGGACAACAACACTGCCACTATTGTCAAGAAAGCACAACAGAGAATGTACCATCTACGGCAGCTGAAAAAGTTTGGCCTACCTCAAAATCTAATGGTGCAGTTCTACACTGCAATCATCGAATCAACCATAACATCATCTATGACTGTATGGTTCGGCTCCTGCTCAGCATTAGAAAAGGGGAGGCTGCAGCGCATCATCCGATCAGCGGAAAGGATAATTGGCTGTAGCTTACCTTCCCTGCAGGATCTTTACACTAGCAGGTGCAGAAAGAGAGCAACCAAAATTGCCTCTGACCCCTCTCACCCAGCTCACTCCATCTTCCAGCGCATGCCTTCAGGAGTAAGATTCCGGTCAATCGCTACCAAAACCTCTAGACACAGGAACAGTTTTTTTCCCTCAAGCGGTAGCCATACTTAATGCTGAACCACGTTAGAGCTGCTAGGACTGAAAGTAATCAGCACAGAACTAAACATGAACAATTCTCACATTGCTTACTGCCACTATACTTATAATGTCCTTAACTTGTAATATTCACACTGTCTGTCCTTGTATTGTTTTTGTTTGTGTTTGTTAAGAAACTGCCAAGACAAATTCCTTGTAGGTGCAAACTTGGCGAAAATAAATTGATTCTGATAAATTGATTCTGATTCTGATTCTGATTCCGCAATGAAAGTATGATTAACCTTCCTGGCGGTAAGCCCGAGCTGAGCTCGGGCTATGCCGCCGGAAGGCACCGCTCAGGCCCCGCTGGGCCGATTTGCATAATTTTTTTTTTTGCTGCACGCAGCTAGCACTTTGCTAGCTGCGTGCAGTGCCCGATCGCCGCCGCTACCCGCCGATCCGCCGCTATCCGTCGCGCCGCAGCCGCCCCCCCCCCCCCCCCCGACCCCGTGCGCTGCCTGGCCAATCAGTGCCAGGCAGCTCTATGGGGTGGATAGGAATCCCTCTATGGGGTGGAATGACGTCATCCCGCCCCGTCGCCATGGCGACGGGGGAAGCCCTCCAGGAGATCCCGTTCTTTGAACGGGATCTCCTGATCGCCGGCGGCGATCGGAGGGGCTGGGGGGATGCCGCTGAGTGGCTATCATGTAGCGAGACTTTGTCTCGCTACATGAAAAAAAAATAAAATTAAAAAAAAAAAGATTTGCTGCCCCCTGGCGATTTTTTAGCAAACCGCCAGGAGGGTTACAGGGAATCTGAAGTGAAAATGAACTTATGATATAAAGATTTGTATGTGTAGTACAGCTAAGAAATGGAACATTTAGGGCTCTATTCATAAAACATTTGCGGTAAAAAAAATCTTGGAGGGAAAACACCGCATCGGTATTTTACACTTTTGTGTGCTAATTCATAAAAATGTTTACACTTGCGATAATAGGTCGGGGAATTCCCGCACTAAACTGGCGGTGCTGCTGAGTTGTTACATTTGCTGGCTGAGTTGATACATTTTCTCCTGCAGAGACCGCGTTAGTATAAAGGAGGCAGCCCCAGCATCCCTTTACATGTGCATTTTCTGCCTCTCCTTCTCCTGAATCTGGACTGAATCTGTCTATTAGTCTTCCTAAACAATCTATTTAATTAACTTAGAAGAAGTTCCAGAAATGTTACACATGCAGGCTTTCTGATGTGAAATTTATATGAAAACAGGTACCCAAGGGGTTAAAAAAACACAGCCTTGGTATTCTGGAATGCCTTGGTCTGCTCTCCTCTCACTGCAGCTGCTTGGGAGGTCTTTCTCATTCACTTGCTGTTATCTTGACTGTGTTACCCCTGGCTTATCGCCTTATCTAAACAGCCGGGTTTCTCCGCACACATTCCGCCTGCTCTAATCTTTATGAATTAACCTTCAGTGACGTGTTGTGATAATCTCCGCACAAGGCGGTAATTTCCTGCACTGCAAAGGAATGTCAGATTTTCATGCGGAAACAGCCTTTATGAATGCCCACTTTGCTAAATGGTCGGAAAAGTCAGCTGTTTTGAGCGGAAAACTTGCGGTAAAGTTTTATGAATAGAGCCCTTAGTAGCACAGATATGAGTCTCATATGGTTTCCAGTACAGGAAGAGCTATGAAACTTATCTAAGCAAAAGAGCTTCTCTGGGCTCTCAGACCAAGCTTGGTCAGCTAAAGTGCTGTTTTCTGAAGCACTTATCTAAACTGGTTTCTTGTTTGTTTAAGGTTTTTCCTGCAGGAAAGGGCAAAGGGTCATTAGCTCTGCTCTCTTTCATAGTTTAAATGTAGAGTGTAGTTTACAGTATATACTGCAAATATTAGAGAATGATGCAATGTTATATATGAAAAAAAAGCTACAGGGGTTGGACAAAATAATGGAAACACCTTGAAAATCAACAAAATATATTTTAATATGGTGTAGGTCCACCTTTTGCGGAAATTACAGCCTCAATTCAACCCTCCAGTTCTTTTAGAGACGATGGCGGCAGAAATCAACTTCTTGAATCTCTGATAATGACCATAAATGCTCAAAAATGTTAATTCTTCAATGAAGGGAAATCATTGGCCCGACTGATTTCCAAGAAATAGCACCCAAGATCATCACAGAACCCTCACCATGTTTTACGGTTTGGAGAATGCAGTCTGGATGAAATACTTTTTTGGCTGTCTCCAAACGTACACTCGGCCGGAGGTTGGAAATAAGGTAAATGATGATTTGTCAGAGGAAATCACATTTTTCCATTGCTCGAGGGACCAATTCTGGTGGTTTCTACACCACTCTAAACGCTTTGAAACATTTGTCTTTGAGAGCAGAGGTTTTCTAATTGTAGTTCTTCTGTGGAATCCAGATGTGTGCAGCTCCCGACGAACAGTTTTTGAGGTAACTGGGTTCTGTAGGTGTTCATTTAGCTCTGCAGTGATTTTAGGAGCTGTGGTCTTGCAAGCTTTTCGAAGAATTCGATTTGTAGTCCGATGGTCTCTCTGACATCTTCGACTTTCGGCCACAACTGTGATTTGCTGAGGACATTTTTCCTTCTCTTTCAAAGGCAATCATTACTTTTGAGACAGTACCTCTTGAAATGCCAAGCATTTGGACAGTTTCTGTTACAGTAGTGCCTGCCATATGAGCACCAACAATTTGCCCTCTTTGAAAGTCTGAGAGGTCTGCCAATTTTATAAATTATAACCAACTTTGGTTTAAAAATCTGTAAAAACAAATATTTTAATTAAACATATCAAATAACAAAAATAATAAAACAAAAAAAATGTAACATATGTCAAGTTTTGATTGCTTAAAACATGTTCAAAGATTATGATGCCAAAATGTTAGGTGTTTCCATTATTTTGTCCAACCCCTGTATATAATTGAAAATAAGTTTTTTTTTGTTTTTTTTTTTCTCTGCTACTAATTATCCATACTACACATACAATGCATTATATCATAAGTTTATTTTTCGCTTCAGTGTCACCTTGAGTGTTTTTTCTGTTTTGCTTATTTCACAATAAAGTACTGTATATGCACCCTGATGTGTGCTTAACCTGCTAGTCAATAATTAGAAACTGGATGTGTGCTTGTTTTTGTTAGGCGTTTGTCTTTTTTCCATCTTTTTAACTTTTCATTTTAGAACATGTTGGGCCTTATGATGGGCCGGTAATTTAGCAGTGCACCGCAATTTTACCCGTCCTAACACCCAGGGGAGCAAAGCCCGCAACCCTATTGCCGCTACTTGCCTTACTGGGATAATGTGCATGTTACCATGGTTATGTATGTGGCACTAATAGAGTAATGGGTAGTGCTCCCCTGTAATTTGTACTCGTAAAATTGCCATGCACTTCCCACACAGGGAAAATTTACCAGCCTTTTGTGGATCAGGCTCATTCTGTTGCACACTGGAATATTTCATACTTAAAATTCATAACTGCTATGTATATTACAATTTCTATTTAATAAGATCGTGTTTCCTTTAATGTAGGTGGGTACACATAATCTGTGCTGTTGCAGTTCCAGAAGCTTGTTTCATAAATGTGGTTGAGCGGCACCCAGTTGATGTCAGTGCTATTCCAGAGCAACGGTGGAAACTGGTGAGACTTAGAACCGTTCAGTTAAGCATTCTTTATTTGATTCGCATTCCAGGACGTAGAGTCTACGTCCAGCATTAAAAACTGCCATCCGCCACACGTGCATGTGCACAATATGGTGTTAAAAGTGAATGATTGCTGTTAGCAATAGCAACAATCATTCATAAAGTTAGGCAAAAAAAAGTTTTAAAAGTAAAAAAATAAAGTGACATGGCCCCAATAAAATAAAATAATAAAGTGGATTTTTTGCTTTGTTTTTTTTTTGTATCCCTACTTAAGTTTAAACCCCAGCCTAGCCTATTAACCCATTGTTAAAGTGCATCTGAGATAAACTTGAAGTCATTGCATAATTTTGTTCCTTTCATATAGTTTATTGGGCATTCCTCAAGCAAAACACTTTTTTTTTTTTGTTTTAATACTCTAATTCGCTATAAACTAAACAAGCCTCAACCACAGCTTTTTCAGTGCCTTGGCACTGTAGCAAGGGCTTATGGGAGCTCAGTCTGGGCAGGAGGAGGTTACTAGCCAGAGATTTCAGAGGCTGAGAGAGGAGTAGAGGGGGGTGAATTTACACACAGGCAAGCTGATAACATCTCCAGTCCTCAGCCTGTGACAATGTGACAAACAGAACATGGCTACCCTCATTGTAACACAGGAATAAAGAATCATAAACTGTTGAAGCTGTTTGCAGCTAGATTTGCTGTGTGAACGATCTAAACTTTATATAGACAAGTTACTTGATATAGTTATTTTTTCATCTCAGATCTGCTTTAACCACCCTGGCGTTCTATTAAGATCGCCAGGGCGGCTGCATGAGGTTTTTTTTTAAATAAAAAAAAAACTATTTCATGCAGCCAACTGAAAGTTGGCTGCATGAAAGCCCACTAGATGGCGCTCCGGAGGCGTTCTTCTGATCGCCTCCGGCGGCCAAAAGTAACACGGAAGGCCGCAATGAGCAGCCTTCCGTGTTTGGCTTCTCCTGTTGCCATGGCGACGAGCGGAGTGACGTCATGGACGTCAGCCGACGTCCTGACGTCAGCCGCCTCCGATCCAGCCCTTAGCGCTGGCCGGAACTATTTGTTCCGGCTGCGCAGGGCTCAGGCGGCTGGGGGGACCCTCTTTCGCCGCTACTCGCGGCGGATCGCCGCAGAGCGGCGGCGATCGGGCAGCACACGCGGCTGGCAAAGTGCCGGCTGCGTGTGCTGCTCTTTATTTCATCAAAATCGGCCCGGCAGGGCCTGAGCGGCACCCTCTGGCGGTAATGGACGAGCTGAGCTCGTCCATACCGCTAAGGTGGTTAAAGGGAACCTAAACTGAAAGGGATATGGATGTTTCCTTTTAAACAATTCCAGTTGCCTGGCAGTCCTGCTGATCTCTTTGGCTGCAGTAGTAGCTGAATCACACACCTGAAACAAGCATGCAGCTTATCCAGTCTGATTTCTGTCAGAGCACCTGATCTGCATGCTTGTTGAGGGGCTGTGGCTAAAAGTATTAGAGGCACAGGATCAGCAGGCGAGTCAGGCAACTGGTATTATTTGAAAAGGAAAAATCCATATCCTTCTCAGTTTAGGTTCCCTTTAATACCTATACCTGTTTATAAACTTTTAATAACTGCAGCCTGTAGCGATGCGATCGTTAGGGCAAAAGCCCCAATGCTCTACAGATGTATTGCTTTGCCATTGCTTAGCGGTGCAGCTGTACAGCAGTATGGCCCTCCCAAACTGTCGCCCTAGTAAACGCATCCAATCGCTACAGACAGGCAAGCTGGGGATAAGCTGGGCAATAAAATAAAATAGTTCAGGGAAAATATTACCGGAAGAAAGCCTAGATTGTACTGAAAACACAATACACGCACACACACACACATCACTATGATGGCATGAGTAATTAAAAAGTGACACAAATGTCAGGAACCTTAAGGGCCTGTTTCCACTAGCCACCGCGCACGGCTGCGAGACGCACGGCGGAACTTCTGGGTCTGCGGCAACGCAGGCGAATCCCAGAAGCCATGCCATGCATGGCTATGAGATTTGCAGCCTCCCGCACGAAAACTGTGATTCGGCTTGCAGTGCCATCGTTTCCTATGGCAGAGTTTTCCTGCGCGATTTGCCTGCGGGGAAACTGAGGATTCGGAGCGAAAACCGCTCCAGTGGAAACGGGGCCTAAGGGGTTAAAAACGTGGAATGCAAACTGGTTAGGTAATTTTGAGAGCAATAGCATATGCAGTGTATGAATCTTGGAAATGAAAAAGACTTTGTGGTCACTGACAAGGAAATTTCTTCTAATAGAAATGTGTATTTTGCCGAAGAAAAATCCGCAGAGAGGTTGGTGCCTGTGTCCAGTGTTCTGTTGATCGATGTTCAACGTCTTTTCATGTCACATGTGGACACTTGGCTGGCATCTCCATGGAGCCTGATGATTGGCCATATGTTGTATCGATTACTTGCTTCAAGCACACAGCTACCAATCAATATGTGAGTCTTCTATTTTGTTATTTTTGCTAAATAATTTAAGTCCACCGTTTAACTAAAATAAATCATACTATTCTTTTAGAGTACTATCTCCAAGGAGGTCAGTGTGGGGCAGACTGTTATAAGCCGAAATCGAAATGGTTTATATTATCGGTGCCAGGTGATCGGATCTGCTACGCATATTTTTTACGAAGTCAATTTTGATGATGGCTCCTACAGCGACAATGTATATCCTGAAAATATCATGGTAAGGATGGAGTGCTCCACCAGTAAATGCTTGAGTTTTTTTTTTACACTTGAGAAAATGTATTTTATTATCTATACCACATATACTCGTGTATAAGCCTTCCCATGTGTAGGCCGACCCGCCCAACTTTCGCACCTGAAAAAAAAAGTGTGACCTGTGGATAACCCAATACTCCCAATGTCTTCCCCCTGAATGTGGAGTTTTAAAGATTTTTTTTTTTTACGCTTATTCACATCAATAAAACACGAGAAGTAACAGTCCTGCTCACTTCCGGGTCGCGGTGGTTCACTTCCGGTGACGTTACCTCCCCACAGCGGTCTCTAGAATCTCTTTCAAGTATACACCTTTTTAACTGAATATTATGTTTTGTTGACATCCACTTTTTTTGGATATATACATATCATATTTTATTTTTATATTTTTTTAGGGATACATCAGGGGGCCGGCACATGAATGAATGCATGATTGTGCTGCATATGTGAATATTGATTAAAGGTGGATTGAGCTTAATTATACGGTATATAATGTAGATAGGTATAAAAAATCTGTTGTTTTTTTTTTTTATTTAAACTCAACCAGTGAAAATTTACAAACATTTCCAGAAGAATTGTACAATATAAGTGAACAGTTATTGGTTTTCCTGTTAACCCAATGATAACCTCTTCCATATTACTATCATGTACTTACTGACATATACAAGCATAGGCAGTCCCACATATACCTGTATGCTTTGCACAATGTGCTATTCTCACTTTTTGGTGAGTGAAGGTTTAATGAGAGAGAAAGAAAGAGAAAATAGCAAGAAAGAGCAAGAAGAAGAAAAGAGAAAGAAAAGGAAGGTAAACAACATAACATAGAACTATGCAGTGCACCTGTACATCTCGGTAATTCTTTATTACACATAACTGTCTATTCTGTCCATTCTCTAAGAAGGATCTCTTTTAGTCCGGGTTTTCCGCATTCACTATTTGCTTATAAGAATCTGTATCTTGATATAGGAGCCATGGGAACCACACCTTCTTGTACCTTTCCCCCCTGTCCCTACCTGTCTTCTTGTACCTTTCCCCCCTGTCCCTACCTGTCAGTATAATTTCTTCCGCTTCATGCAGTTTATTTACCCTCTGGAACCATTCTTTGATGGATGGGGGGTTATTCTCCAATATCGTGGGATCAGGCTTTTTGCTGCATTCAGTAGAAAAGGTAAGACAGAGGCCTTATAGCGTTTCGAGGAGATTGGGGCCAGGTGGAATAGAATTTGCCATATATTTAACTCCAATGACACTCCCGTAATTTCTTTAATTATTGCTATAACCTTTTCCCAAAAAGAGGTGAGTACAGGGCATTCCCAGAAAAGATGAAGAATGGTTCCCATGGCCCCACATCCTCTCCAACATTTGTTGTCGGTCCCATAGATCCTAGCTAGGAAAGCTGGGGTCCTATACCATCGTGTCAATAGCTTATAACACCCTTCCTGTATGTGGGTACTTATAGAGGACACATGTGACTTGTTTAAGACTCTGGACCATTGTGCTTCCGAGAGCGTCTGGCCTGTTTCCCCTTCCCACTCCCTCAGATATACCGGTTTACTCTTATTTAGTTCTGACAGCAAAGCTTTGTAGATCCATGAGATCGCGTGGGGAAGTTTCTCTTCCTGAACAAATAGCTTTTCCCATTCCGTCATGTCAGTAATTGCCCGTATGTTACCTCTAGAGCTTAGCCAGTGCGCAACTTGGCTAAGTCTCCAGGCATCGAAGGGAAAAGGGCCATATTCTCCCCTCAGTTCAGTAATTGTTTTTAATTTAGTCCCATTTAGGAAGTGACCTAATGTCATTGATTTATTCCCCTTCCACTTCCCGAAGTACCCCTTCTCCAACCCTGGAAGAGAATGCAAGAATCCCTCCAATGGGGTTAGAGGAGAGGGTTCACTTGTCCATTTTGAATTTTTTCTCATTTCATCCCACTGTCGAAGTGTGTGTTTTACCCATGGGGGAGTCCCATCTGAGGGGCCCCGATATTCCGGCCCTATCCAAACTGCACCCGCTAGCTTCCTTCCTGCTAGTATCTTTTCCAATTTTACCGAACCTTTATGTGCCCCGTTGTGTTGCCAGTCTAATACTCTGTTAAGAGCGACTGCTTTATGTTACGTCTTCAGATATGGAACGACTGCTTTATGTTACGAGAGCGACTGCTTTATGTTACGTCTTCAGATATGGAACCCCTAGGCCCCCTCCTTCTTTTGATCTAATCATTATTTTCCTCCTCCACAGAAATTTTATCAGTAGGGACCTGATTTTCCCAAAGTATGTTCTGGGCAGGGAGATTGGAATCATAGACATCGGGAAAAGTAGTCTGGGGAGAATGTTCATTTTAAAAATGCTAACCCTCCCCAGCCAGGTGTAGCTATGGCAGTTCCATCTGTCTAGGTCTTTACTTATAGTCTCCAGTATTGGAGTAAAATTTAGAGCGTATAACTCTGCTAAATTGACCGGTAATTTAATTCCCAGATACTTCAAGGCTCTTTCTTTTGCAGAAAAGGGGAAGTTTTGTTTAACTCAAGGTCCAACTGGCTAAAGCCCACTCCTAGAAACTCAGATTTGCTCGGGTTAATTTTAAAGTCAGAGATGACCCCATAGTTTTGAAACTCAGCCAGCAGTTCTGGAAGAGAGGTCAGTGGATCTGTCACATACAACAGTATGTCGTCCGCAAAAGCCGAGAGTTTGTTCATTTGGTCTCCCATCTGTACCCCTTTAATCTGCTGATTCATCCTTATGCTCCGGAGAAGCGGCTCTAGGATCAACACAAAAAGCAGCGGGGAGAGGGGGCAACCCTGCCTTGGTCTCCCATCTGTACCCCTTTAATCTGCTGATTCATCCTTATGCTCCGGAGAAGCGGCTCTAGGATCAACACAAAAAGCAGCGGGGAGAGGGGGCAACCCTGCCTTGTGCCGTTAGACAGTAGGAAGCTTTGGGACAGTGTCCCATTCACTCTTATTCGTGCTAAAGGGTTAGAGTATAGGCTAGATATCCAAGACCTCATTATGGGCCCTAGGCCAACATGAGCCAGTACCTCTTGTATGAGGCCCCAGTTCACCCTGTCAAAAGCTTTTTCTGCGTCCGTGGAGAGGAGTAGAAGCGGAGTCCCACTATTTTGTGCCCAATGGATCAGATTCAGTGCTTTATAAGAATTGTCTCTCGCTTCTCTCTCCACCACAAAACCCGCCTGGTCAGGGTGAACTAGGGCCGGTAAGCCTATTTTAATTCGGTTGGCTAGTATTTTTGAAAAAAAAATTATATCTAGATTGATAAGAGATATTGGCCTGTAGCTCGGGCACAAGGCAGGGTCTTTCCCCTCCTTTGGGATAACAACAATGTGAGCTTCCATGCTCTGTGCTGGAAAATTGCCTCCCCCCTTCAATCCGTTTAGAGCTGTCGTTAAGTGTGGAAGTGGTTGATCAGCAAAGGTGTAATCATATTTTTTCGTGAGACCATCTGGCCCCGGTGCTTTGCCATTAGGCATGTCTTTTAGGACCCCTTTTATTTCTTCTACTGTTATATCTCTTTCCAGATCCACACACCACTCCTCCGACCACCTGGGCATTCCTACCCTCTCTAGGTAGTCTCTAATTTTTTGCTGACACTGCTCTGCGGATTCCTTGGATTGATCTTTTCTTATGTTGTACAAAGCCTCATAAAAGTTCCTAAAGAGGCTTGCTATTTTGTCAGCCCCATACTCCATCAGACCCTTCTGATCTTTTATTTTGTGAATGTAATTCAAGTCCCTCTTCTTTCGTATACTATTGGCCAGCATTTTCCCACATTTATTGTTAAACTCATACATTCTAGCCCACCAGTGCCTTTGTTTATGTTTCGTTTTGAGGTCCAGAATCTTAAGCAAAGTTCCTCTCTCCTCTTGTAAGGCTTTCTCTAGACAGAGGCGCTCAGTGTTGATGATACTGGCAGATGCTGTTTACGCCTATCTGTTATTGCCTGATGAAGCGGGTTTGTATCCCGTGAAACGCGTTGCACTTTATTTGGAGTATCCAATAAAATTGTTTTGACTGAAAATCCACAGTCGTGTGTTCTGCTTGGAGGGGGTGAGTCCACCACTGCCTCCTCTATTACCAAGATGGGTTTTTAAGTTCTTTTAGTGTTTTTTATCCTATTGGCGCCTCTGTTATCCTATTATCTACATCAAGTCCACCCTTGGTGGAGGGTTGTACCCTTCCTTCTTCAACTACAGAGAGCGACTTTTTAATCCTGAGTGGGGTCAGGACAATCTCCCCACCTGCTTTGACAGTGGTTGCCTACTTGGTAACCCTGGTTTGTGAGTATTAAATTAATATTATTACTCTATCAATTATACCTTACCAGTACATACTACACTATATTGGGCTCTTGGTGTTCTCTCTTTTTCTCATATAAACACATAAAGCTTAGTAAACAATGCACACAATGTATACATTAATATGTAACCTGAATGCAGCTTCCCAATATGTCCGGTAAATACAACCCACATCACCCAGAACCATTACATGATCTTATCTTACCCAGCCAAGAGAAACCGCTCTAACAGCAGACCACAGAAGACAGAGTAGAAGCCACATGCTGAAAGACCATATACTCATTGACTCCACCCCCTCACCAGACATCACTTCCCTTTGAGGAGGAGGCTCAGTGTCATTGGCTGAAAGGATGCTTTTCAGCAGATTTGAACTTTATCTCCGCCTAAGGTCAGTTAACAGGAAGTGAAGTCTTTTGTTTACCAATTGCTTGTGGAAGAAGATTCCAGCACCCAGACTATTGTTTACCTGTGTGCTTGGAAAATGGCTACTCAAACAAACAAAAGCTTTAAGACCTGTATAGCTTATTCCTTACAATCCCCCACTTGAAGGTGATCGAAAGTTATGAGAAAACCTTCACCAAAATTTAACAGTCCATAGATCCATGAATGGGATGAATTTGGATTCCAATGTCCATATAAAGAGTCCATGAAAGTTCAAAGTAAAACAGTCCATAAAGTTGTCCTTTGTTCAAATGTTTTTTCATGTTGCAGATTTTAAAGTTCATAATGGCTCCAGTGTGGATGCATTCAGTAGATCAATTATTAGTTCCACCTACAGTTGAGCACAAATAACAGAACACAAAACAACACAATTCAAAGACTCACAAGTCTTATTATTTAGTTTAGGCGGGTTTGATAAGGTTACTGATTGAACATGACTATGATATACAAAGACACAGCATGGGACCCATAACCTTTTCCAAAATTACCAATTTGGAGACTAGCACACACTCCATCCACTACTACTCCATGTTCAGGTCATGCCTAGAATGCAAACATCTGCCATTACCAGCCCAGCTCACAGTCTCTGCTCTCTGATCACTCACCACTCTGAGTGGTCACACTCCAGCTCTGTGTGGCTTCCATTGCCGAGTCCCTATCCCAGCTTTCACTGGTTCACAGTGGTTTTACGCGGTTGCTGAGCTTTGAACTTCCATGGCAAGTTACACCTGCCTCTCCACTTACTCAGCCCGCACTGGCAGTACCACGTCACTCTGGCAGCGCTCAAGCATGCCACTTACCAAGCCAAGATGGACTCATGATGCTCCCACACTCAGTTTGTGTAGCACACGGCACCTCACATGCCACAGATGCTGGGAAATTAGCCAAAGAGCTCCACACTCCGTGATTCTGAAACAGACAGGTTAGCAGACAAAGCACAGCAATGGAACCTCATTATGATTTCATAGCTTCAAAAGCATATGCGTGAACTAGATTACCCACTAAGTACAATAGTACTGCAAACTTCAATCACTAGGGTCACCCATGTCCTTGTACATCAGCATCATCTCCAATTGTGACTCTGTAAACGTGCAACACATAGAAAACATTATAAAAACATAACAGACTCTGATTCTGTAAAAGGTAGACAAACACAGTTTAATCCCAACACACAGTTATACAATCTTATGGACCTTTGACTGCATTTACAAACAAATCTTAAGGGTAATGACACCTATAATGAGAGCACATGGGGCTTTCAACATTTGCTGAATCTGATCAACCGTTCTGGCTAAATCTTGGCTAAGATATGATCTGCATATGGTAACTGTACAATTATTTGGGCATCTACAATAATAGGAACAGTTTAAATTGTGCTTTCTGTAATAAAACAAACAGAGCAAACATCCCCCACTTGGCTATATGCAAACCCCCATCAACACAGTAAAAGTAATAAAAGTAAAACTGTTGTGTGCTTTGCAGTTTCAGGTTAATGCAAAATACCTGACAAAAGCCCACATGAAAAACAAAAAACATCAGATTGAACATGCCTTTCCGTATGTTAATATTTATAACCAACTTTAAATTACAATTAAATTACAAATTTTAAGACATGTTAAATCTGGTTCACCCAAAATAAATTGTTGCCTTTGCAAAACGTAAACTTAAAAACATCACAATGGCCAGCAACTTTGTGCATGGGTCCTTCAGGCCATTCACAAACCCTCTACTATAGTAAACAAACAAAGGCAACCCATTCAAATTTACATAGCTACAGTCAGCACCTGAAACTACAAAAAATAGTTTAGAATTGTACTTTTCTGACTGTAGATAAAATGATCAATTAAAAGAGGCTTATTCCAAACTAAAAATTTGTTAGGATCCTCTTCATACATAAACACATACATAGACAAACAACAAAACACAGCTGGGATCTTCTTTTGTTCCTCGGTTTCCTATGGAACAGAAACTGGAAAACCATTATTAACCTCTAACAAGATCCCTGCACAAACGGTGTTCTGAAATGTTCCTCAATTTCCTATATTCCAGCATCTCCTGCTTTATTTCATTGACCTCCTGAGTAAGTTTTCCTGGAAACCAACTTACCTCAGCTTGTAATTGCTCAGTCTGTGATCTAAGCACTTCGTAAGGAACCCAGGCCCTATCCTGGCCCCTCTGCCTGTTCCC
Source organism: Hyperolius riggenbachi (assembly GCF_040937935.1). Classification (NCBI taxonomy): domain Eukaryota; kingdom Metazoa; phylum Chordata; class Amphibia; order Anura; family Hyperoliidae; genus Hyperolius; species Hyperolius riggenbachi. The sequence goes on along the minus strand of NC_090646.1, from coordinate 306,255,745 downwards.
CCACCTAGGAGAGTACACCTCAGTTCCTCTACTCCTGGTAAGGAATTTGTTATCTTTAAATAATTCTGCCCGTCTCTCCCAAGTGACGGGCAAAACCGTTTCATGTGTCCCTGTTCTCCACAGTGGTAGCACCGCCGGGTCACATGACTTCTCTGGGGCTTATTCAATGTATGTACAGCTCTATCCCTTACAGGCTGCACAGCAAAAACTCCATTGAAATTTCTCTTGTGCTGCACTGATGATTTGAAAGGGTTATTTTTCAAATCATCTCTTGGACTCTCTAAAGTCCTGTTTCTCTGAATGGACCTTGCCAGAGCATGCTCCTGCTTACTCTCTGGCAACTCAAAAACTGAACCACTGCATTCAGAAGAACTACTATAACCAGCATCACTTTCACCTGGACACTGATTAATTGTTTCATTACTGGTGGACACAGACAATGCTTCAATCTTGCATTGTGCAATCTTCAACTGCTCAGTCAGACCTGCATTCTGACCAAGCAAACTTTTATTTTCCTCAATAATTTGTTGCTGGGTAATGACAACAACATTTGCCTCTTCAGCAGCAACTGTTAAAATGGAGTTTGCACTTTGCAAGTCTTTCACACTGTCTTTCAGCCTCTGAACCTCATTTTCTAGGTTTGATTTTTGTTCAACAACACCCCTGTATTGCTCTGCTATCCATTGGCCTGCAAAAATGAACATAGCTTTTCCCTCCTTTTTCTTCAGCTTCTTATTATTTATCAGATCATACACATACATTTGGGCTTGTTTCCATGGATCTATAGAGCTTTGCATTATATTAACAATACCTTCTAGATCTTTTACTTTAGTCTTTTTCACAAGAAACCATTGCACAAAGGTCTCCATTTTGTTTACCTCTAAACAAGACAATGGCCACTCTATTCAATGCAAGCACTTTGATCTCTGTACACAACAATAGCCAGAGTCTACACTGAAACCACGTGGCTGCTTCACCACATGCTGCTTGCTCAATTTCTCCCAAAATCTGTCTGAAGTATAACATCAATATCAGACCTCAAACACAAATACAACATGCAATACACAATGTTTAGGGAGACTATTCACTATTTCACACAGTACTGCTTTCTTAATTGGGGCATCAGACCCTCTATTATCTTTCGGAATATCAGATTCCTGGAAAGCTTTCTTGGGCATCAGACCCATCTATTTTCTTTAGGAATATCAGATTCCTGGGAGAGGCGCTACAAAAGCGCTTTCCTTCCGGGTTCTATTAATCCGCTCTGACAATACAGGGTGGTAATAAAAATAATTAATCACCCAATACTGTATATGGCGGATCCAACTTCTCGACACCAAACTGATAGCTCAATTTCATCGGAGGCAGCTACAAGATGATTTAGCAGATATCAGATCTGCAACCCAGGTAAAATTCTCCCCCTTCTAAGTGAATACTTTCTCTCCAGCTAAGAGACACAGAGCTGAGCCACAACACTCAAGTTTATGGAACAGCATATCTGTCTAGCTAAGAGGTACAGAAACCACACAACACTCAAATTGGTGGAAATGCATCTCATAAAGTTTATATTGCATGTGATATTTGTGATACAGGTACAGATACCGATGAACTACAGAAAACAACATGTACAGAGCAATCCAACCATATAAACAAATAAAGCTTAGTAAACAATGCACACAATGTATACATTAATATGTAACCTGAATGCAGCTTCCCAATATGTCCTGTAAATACAACCCACATCACCCAGAACCATTACATGATCTTATCTTACCCAGCCAAGAGAAACCGCTCTAACAGCAAACCACAGAAGACAGAGAGTAGAAGCCACATGCTGAAAGACCATATACTCATTGACTCCACCCCCTCACCAGACACCACTTCCCTTTGAGGAGGAGGCTCAGTGTCATTGGCTGAAAGGATGATTTTCAGCAGATTTGAACTTTATCTCCGCCTAAGGTCAGTTAACAGGAAGTGAAGTCTTTTGTTTACCAATTGCTTGTGGAAGAAGATTCCAGCACCCAGACTATTGTTTACCTGTGTGCTTGGAAAATGGCTACTCAAACAAACAAAAGCTTTTAAGACCTGTATAGCTTATTCCTTACAAGGAGGACAGATGTAAATCCACCCAGACCCCTGCATGGTCAGATACTGTTATATTTTCAATTTTTAGCTTTTTGTAGATCATGTAGGTGATACTGATCGACCCAGATTGTGTCAATGCGGGTGTAGACCTTGTGTACCTGTGAAAAATATGAAAAATCCTTATCTAATGGGTGCATGTATCTCCAACAATCTATTAGATGCATTTGCTTCATGAGGCTGCTGAAGTCTTTCAGAGTTTTACACGATAAGGCTGTTGAGCCAGTGGACGTATCCAATTTAGGGTTGCTCACTATGTTTAGGTCCCCCCCGAATACTATAACACCCCCTCTGCAAAGGCCTGGATTTTCTTTTGGACATTTTTCAAGAAGTGGACCTGGTGTACATTAAGCACATATACGTTTACAAATGTAAATCTCCTCTCCCCCAATTGTGCTTTTACAGCTATATATCTACCCGAATCGTCCTTATCAGATGCTAAGATTTGAAAGGGTACTTCTTTAGCTAGGGCTATCGCCACACCTTTGGCTCTACTAATATTAGCATTATTAAAAAAACAGTTGTTAAAAATATGTTGAGGCAGGCGCGGGATACAACCGTCTCTAAAATATGTTTCCTGAAGGAAAAGCACTTGTGGTCTCAGCCTCTTGATTTCTGTCCATAACCTTCCCGTTTGCATGGCGAACATAGACCCCGGACATTATACGTCATCACTCTCAGTTTTCCCTTTTGAGCCATGACAGAATATTAATACTCAAATGAGATATTGCAACCCAGTACATGTGCACAGACCAGAAATTAGAAAAATAATAAACCATACTCAGGTAAAAACAACAAACATAACCAAATGAGCCTATAGTGTGGCTCAAAGAAAGTTTCTGCCAATCAGAGCAAAACTTATAGATCTGCGAGTTTCTTCCCTTTACCAAGGGAGCCCTATTTGGGGGAAAGCACATCACCTCTTCACCAACCTCCTTTGCTTTCCTCCCCCAGCAAGTGCTTTTGAGTGTGGCGAGAGAGACTTCCTCGCCCTCCCGCCATCATAAGTCAAAATATATTTCCTGCATTCAAAATATCTTGGATTCTCCAGTATAGCTGTTAGTCTAATCGTTAGCAAAAGATAAGGGGAACCCTTAACAGTCCCGCTTTCTCTCGTATATCCCGCTGTGTCACTAAGTTGCCTCTTCATCTTGGCTCGGTAGAGCGGTGGGAGAGCCTGGCTGCGAATTTTGGGCGTGCCCTCTTTCTTTTAGTATCTCTTGTTTGCCAGCGTTCCCTTTGCGGCAGAGGTGAGATGCTATGTGGGCCTCTCCAGTCATCAAAAGTGACTGATGGCAGGCTCAAGTCCTCCAAGAATTTAGATAGGTCATCTTTAGTTTTCAGGGTAGCAGAGACTCCCTCCACCGTTGCATGTAGCGCAAAGGGGTATCTCCACTTATACAGACCCCCTTTCTGTTTGATAGCTGCTAAAAGCGGTTTCACCGCTTTTCTTTGCATTAATGTCCTCCTTGAGAGATCTGGAAAGAGCGTGATTCTTGTGCCTGCATACTCTATATTTTCTTTGTCTCTCATGCTACGCAATAGTTGCTCTGCATCAGTGAATCTGAGTAGGCGGCATACTATATCCCGTGGTCTGTTTGGGTCGGTGTTCTTGGGGCCTAAGGCCCTGTGTGCCCTCTCAATGTCTATGTGGTCTGAGACTGGACGGTTCAAGATTATATTAAATATCTCAGTAGCTAAAGCCTTTGGGTCCTCTGTACCCGTCACTTCAGGGAGACCACAGATTCGTACACTTTGTCTCCTAGAGCGGTTCTCTTGGTCATCCATTTGTGAAATCAAGGCCTCTATCTGCTTGTCCTGAGTGTTTAGTTTGTTCTGCATGGCCGCCATCTTAGTATCAGCCTCCTCTCTCTGATCCTCCAGGTTCACCACTCTATGCCCTATTGCTGTTACGTCTTTGTGGAGCTCATCTATCTCCCTCCTAAAGGATCTCTCAATCCGGCTGGCGAAGGAATCTAAATCTTCTTTTGTGGGTAAGTTGCGGATCTGTGTACGCAGATCCTCTATTGCATCCCTGTGCTGCGCGTTCTGAGGGCCCGGAGAGCCGCGGGATTTCCCATTCTGTGGGCTCGGACTAACCTCCATCCCCCTCTGAGCCCAGGTACCTGGTGAGCTCGGCTGAGCTTGCGGACTTTGTGCTGCTTGGGATGTCCGAGGTGGGGAGTTTTCATCTGCGGCTGTGGCGGCCTTCTCCTGCTGCTGCACCGTCGCCATTTTGGAAAGCATGGGTCTCTCCGTGTTAGCGTCTTTCAAATAGCGCTGGATACCGGACCCTTTTGAGGACTATTTTTCCTTCTTTCTGCTGTTTTTGGAGGTCTTCGACCCCTCAGGCATCCTTCCCCCGCACGGAGGTATAGCGGTGAGCGGGTTAGCTTTGTTCTGAGCAGGAAATTAGCTTCAGCTTGCTGGGAGCTCAAAGCGCAGCGTCCTACTCCTCCATTAGTTGGCCATGCCCCAATCTGTTGCTTTTTAATGTACATAACCAAGTATATCTTATATTTTATATAATGTGTATGTATATCTGTTAAACACCAATTAAAAATTGTTTTTAGGACTATTGAAGACAATCCCAGTGCTACCTATTTGATTTCAGACTCTTGTACTATAAAAATATGGAGAAATGGGGACCCCTATAAGGTGGTGAGCAGCGGGTGAAAAGTGTAAACTCCACCCCACCGAGCGCCCTCCACCATATCCATTCTCTAACTCTTGTCTTATCAAATATCCCCAGTCACGGATTGACAGTGCTTTCCTATCAAACCTTTTCCTCTAACAGAGCATGTCGCAGTGATTTCTGGCCATCTATGAAAAACACACCTTCAATCTCACGCTGGCATGTTCCCAGTTATATGCACTAGTATGGGGGGAGGGGAGGTCTCCGCTTGAGAGCAGGAAATCTGCTGGCATTAAAGATGAGAAGCAGTAAACAAATCAGCAAGAAAGTATTCTGGTGCCAGCATTCATCACAGATTTTGGGAAGGCAAAAGATACAGAATTTTCTTATGCTTGTTTTGACTACCCATGACCCGACCCTCACCTGCAACTCACTACCCGCGACCGACCCACACCCGCAGCTCGAATCAATTTCGATACCCTTACCCGACCAGCATTTCAGGTAACCCGCGGGCACCTGACCCGCTGCAGGCCTCTATTGCAAAGTGTATGAGGGCTCGTTTCCACTATCACGAATCCGCATGCGTCCAACGCATGCGGATTCGCACATGTAATGCAAGTGGATGGGCCTGTTTCCACTGTAGCGTTGTTGAGGTGCGTTTTTTTCAGCGGTAAAAAAACGCACAAAAGAGCCAACGAATTCGCCTGCGAGTGGAATGCATGCGAATTGCCGCTAATGTATTTAATAGGAAATTCGCATGCGGCTATGGTATGCAAATTTTCATGCGAATTTGCATGCGAATTCGCATAGGTACCAATGTAATTCAAACAGGCAGTGACATGGTTAAATTCGCATATACCCTCACCTATGCGAATTCGCATGCGAATTCGCGGCAAAAAACGCGTAAAAATTCGCATCCGCATGCTATTTCATGGAATTTCAACAGCGGTGGAATCCAGGCGATTCTGCACCGCAATAGTGGAAACGAGCCCTGAATGTGATGCTTGCAGAGTGTGGTGCAAGTGATGCTTGCAGAGTGTGGTGCAAGTGATGCTTGCAGAGTGTGGTGCAAGTGATGCTTGCAGAGTGTGGTGCAAGTGATGCTTGCAGAGTGTGGTGCAAGTGATGCTTGCAGAGTGTGGTGCAAGTGATGCTTGCAGAGTGTGGTGCAAGTGATGCTTGCAGAGTGTGGTGCAAGTGATGCTTGCAGAGTGTGGTGCAAGTGATGCTTGCAGAGTGTGGTGCAAGTGATGCTTGCAGAGTGTGGTGCAAGTGATGCTTGCAGAGTGTGGTGCAAGTGATGCTTGCAGAGTGTGGTGCAAGTGATGCTTGCAGAGTGTGGTGCAAGTGATGCTTGCAGAGTGTGGTGCAAGTGTTGCTTGCAGAGTGTGGTGCAAGTGTTGCTTGCAGAGTGTGGTGCAAGTGTTGCTTGCAGAGTGTGGTGCAAGTGTTGCTTGCAGAGTGTGGTGCAAGTGTTGCTTGCAGAGTGTGGTGCAAGTGTTGCTTGCAGAGTGTGGTGCAAGTGTTGCTTGCAGAGTGTGGTGCAAGTGTTGCTTGCAGAGTGTGGTGCAAGTGTTGCTTGCAGAGTGTGGTGCAAGTGTTGCTTGCAGAGTGTGGTGCAAGTGTTGCTTGCAGAGTGTGGTGCAAGTGTTGCTTGCAGAGTGTGGTGCAAGTGTTGCTTGCAGAGTGTGGTGCAAGTGTTGCTTGCAGAGTGTGGTGCAAGTGTTGCTTGCAGAGTGTGGTGCAAGTGTTGCTTGCAGAGTGTGGTGCAAGTGATGCTTGCAGAGTGTGGTGCAAGTGATGCTTGCAGAGTGTGGTGCAAGTGATGCTTGCAGAGTGTGGTGCAAGTGATGCTTGCAGAGTGTGGTGCAAGTGATGCTTGCAGAGTGTGGTGCAAGTGATGCTTGCAGAGTGTGGTGCAAGTGATGCTTGCAGAGTGTGGTGCAAGTGATGCTTGCAGAGTGTGGTGCAAGTGATGCTTGCAGAGTGTGGTGCAAGTGATGCTTGCAGAGTGTGGTGCAAGTGATGCTTGAAGGCTGGGTGCACACATAGCAGAAACGCTAGTGTTGCGTAAAACGCTATGTTTTTTGCAGCAACGTTAGTCAGTGGGATACAGAAAAAGATGCGTTGTACTGCAATTTACAGTATGCGTTTCTTGGACGCTGGTTTTGTTGCATATTATGCAGAATGGGGGCAAAACGCACATAATGAAAGTTTATGGTGATGCATACAGATAGCATTTTAATGCGTTTTACAGCCCTTTTTTTTTATGCATTTTTTTATGGATTTCTGAGGTTTCCGCTTCCTGTTGTCTTCCTAGTGATTTGCATAAATGTAAATATAAAAACGCATACAAAACGCATATGCATTTTACATATGTGAACCGCAAACGCATTAAAATGCCCGCAAAATGCATGAAAAACGCACCTGCGTTAAAAAACCGCAAACGCACCAAAACGCAGTAAAATCGCATTACAAAAACACCTTATAAAACACACTTTTTTCATGCTATGTCCTATGTGAACCCAGCCGCAGAGTGTGGTGCATGTGATGCTTGCAGAGTGTGGTGCATGTGATACAGAGTGTTGTGCAGTGTACATATAGTTGCCTCTCCTCAACAGCCATCTTCCAGTCTCCCTTGCAGCTCTGTGCTTGCTAGAGATCTAGACTTCATTAGACTTCATTGTCTTCTGCTCTCTGGGCTGACATCTAGTGGCAGTACGGAATTGCAAGGAAAACGGGAAATGGCTCCCCGGGACAAGAAGGAAGTGAAACCTGAACTTCTAGCAAGCAGAGCTGTACAGGAGATGCTGCCAGGAACTAGGAGAGGTAACACACACACACACACACACACACACACACACACACACACACACACACACACACACACACACACACACACACCTCTCATATAAGCCCTCACACACACCTCTCATATAAGCCCACACACACACCTCTCTCATATAAGCCCACACCTCTCTCATATAAGCCCACACACACACCTCTCTCATATAAGCCCACACACACACCTCTCTCATATAAGCCCACACACACTTTTGGGACCCTTTTCTTTATCCCAAAAATGTGGCTTATATGCGAGTATATACGGTAATGATTTCATAAGAATTAGCATTATTGGTAGGTTGTCACACTAATTACATTATACTGTGTAGTGAAAGAAAAGCATTTTTTTCATAACCAGCCTTTAATTTTGTTAAAGTGGGATTGTCAGCCACAAAATCAAATTCAATTTAAAGAGGAACTCCAGTGAAAATAATGTAATAAAAGTGCTTAATTTCTACAATGATTATGTATAAATGATATAGTCAGTGTTTGCTCATTGTAAAATCTTTTCTCTCCCTGATTTACATTCAGACATTTATCACAATGTGACATTTTTACTGCTGGCAGGTGATGTCACCGGAAGGAGATGCTGCTTGCTTTTTTGGCATTTAGAAACGCTGTTGTTTCCCATAAAGCAACAAGGCTCCCAGTGTGATGTCAGGACCTCAGAGCTGTGAGGCGCTGACATCACACTGTGGGAGGGGTTTCACCACAAAATCAGCCATACAGAGCCCCCTGATGATCCGTTTGAGAAAAGGAAAATATTTCTCATGGGAAAGGGGGTATCAGCTACTGATTGGGATGAAGTTCAATTCTTGGTTACCATTTCTCTTTAATCAATTCAGGACCACAGTGCTAAACCCCCCATAAAGACCAGGCAATTTTTTGTTAAATTAGGCACTGCAGCTTTAAGGCCAAGCTGCAGGACCGCACAACACAGCACACAAGTGATTACCCCCCTTCTTTTCTCCCCACCAACAGAGAGCTCTTTGTTGGTGGGGTCTGATCGCCCATAGCCCCCCCCCCCCCCCCCCCCGGTGTTTATTTTTTGGGGGGCAAATATTTATCTTCTTTATTTTTGAATAAAAATTCTTATTTATTTTTTCTTTCCTCCCTCCCTCCCCCCAGCTGGCCAATCACGGCGATCGGCTGTTATAGCCTTCAGCCTATTAGAGCCGATCGCTCTCTAGTGCCCCAGGGGTACAGCCATTTCACACGGCTGTCCCCAGTAATTCGACGGCGGTTTCACCATCTAACAGTCTCCCGAGTGGCGATCGCCGCTCGGAGACTGAAGGCGGAGCTCTGCTCCGCCCACCAAGCAGGAGATGCGCACGCAGCCTGTGCATGATCTCCTGCAAAACAGAGCTCCAGGACTTTACGCCGATCGGCTTCAGGCGGTCCTGGGGCTGCCGCCGCGGCCACGCCCATCGGTGTGATGCGGTCGGCTGGTAGTTAAACACTGCACTGTGTCTTTAATGCTGCCGGAAGTCTCACCCTGCTTTGCAAGCTCTCAAATCTATTCTGGAATGTCTCTGCTGTAATTATCTTATCTTAGTCAGCTGATCTCTGCCTTCTCACTGAAGGCGTGAGGGAAGCTTGTCATTTCCCCTCTCAGGAACAGAATTCTCTTCATTTACTATATAAAATTCACTGAAATTAAAACGTCCACAGTACAATTCATCTTTACAATTCCATCTGTTCAAAACTTTAGATGTACCTTACTGTGGTAGTTGGTATTCTTGCTTTGCAACAATTAGGTCACTGGTTTGATTCTCAACCAGGATTCTAACTGCATGACATTTTTATTTTGTTCTGTTTGTGTAGGGTTCATCCAGACACTCCAGTTTCTTCCCACTGCTAAGCTATATGGCTACCTCCTAAATTCTAACAGATCATGTGTCTCTCTGGACCATAAGCTCTTGTTCAAATGCCAGGTCATGACATCATGTAAAAATAATTTCAAATTTTTTTCTCACTTGTACTGTGACCTATAACCTGCACAATTCAATAAAAAAACATTTTTTTTAGGGAAAATATACTTAAAGAACTGACAAGCTGGTTGCGTAAGTGTGCACATCCTTAAACTAATACTTTGTTAAAGCACTATTTTGATTTACCGTTATTATTTACTATTCACAGCAATCAGTCTTCTTGGGTAGGAGACTATTAGCATTGAGCATCTTAACTTGGCAATATTTGCCCAGTCATCCTTGCAAAAATGCTCCATGTCTGTCGGATTGTGAGAACATCTCTTGCGAACATGCCTCTTCAGTTCACTTCATAGATTTTCTATTGGATTCATGTCTGGCTTCTAGCGTGGCCATTTCAAAACTTTACTTTCCTTCTTCATTTGGATGTATGCTTGGGGTAATCATCTTGTTGAAAAGCAAGATTTCTCCTCTTCTTTCGCTTTCTAGCAGACACCTGAAGTTTTTGGCTAAAAAGTTACTTGTGTTTGGAACCTGTTCATGATTCCCTCCAGCCTCCACCTTGATTAAAGCCCCAGTTCCAGATTAAGAAAAGCAATCCTAAAGCATGATCCTGCCACCCCCATGCTTCGCCTTGGGTATATAGTTATGTTGGTGATGCAGTGTTTTTGCACAAAATGTACCTTTTGGAATTGTGGCTCATCAGACTATAACAGTCTCCCACATGCTTTGTGAGGCTTTATGGGGTTTTTTTTCTGACATTTTTAGCCAAGCCAGGTTTTTCTTTGTAGAAAAAAAGGCTTCCATCTCACAATCCTACCACATAGTTCATGCATGTGAGGAATATTGGTGATGTTTGTCACAAATAGTACATGACCAGTACTGGTCTGTTAAAAAATTTGGGAGGGTTGTCCAGTGCTGCTGTTGTCCCTAATTTTCTTTTTGTGTCTTCTTCAAAATCAAATCTACAATTTATAGTATGTAGAATGCAGTAATAATAAGAATCTTGTCTGAGTTGAGGGAGGCATGGATTCCACTCAGTATCAGCAGATTCTGGAGACCAATGCATTCATGCAGGGGAACAAGTACAACATTCTGGAATGGCCAGCTCAGTCCCCAGACCTGAATATAATTAAAAATCTGTGGTGTGCACCACCACATTATGGGTGTCAGGTCTGAGCATTCCTAGATGAGCAGTTTCTTGGAAAGTGGATTGGTTGTTGTGTGCCAGTTGAATGGCCCTCAAGGTCTCCTGATCTGACCCCCTTAGACTTTTGTCTTTGGGGTCATCTGAAGGCAATTGTCTATGCTTTGAAGATACGAGATTTGCAGCACCTGAAACTACGGATACTGGAAGCCTGTGCTGGCATTTCTCCAGTGGTGTTGCGATCAGTGAGTGAAGAATGGGAGAAGAGGGTTGCATTGACAATCCAACACAATGGGCAGCACATTAAACACACTTTATAAGTGGTCAGAAACTTGTAAATAACTCATAAAAGAATAAAGTTTTGTTAACATCAAGCACACCATTGTTTTTCTTGTGAAATTCCCAATACGTTTGATGTGTCACATGACCCTCTTCCTATTGAAAAACCAAAAGTTGGATTCAAAATGGCCGACTTCAAAATGGCTGCTATGGTCACCACCCATCTTGAAAAGTCCATCCCCCCCCTCCCACATATACTTATGTGCCACAAACAGGAAGTTAATATCACCAACCATTCCCATTGTATTAAGGTGTATCCATATCAATGGCCCACCCTGTGTATAGGTATGTGTATGTATATATATACATATATATATAATATATGTATGTATATATATATATATATATATATATATATATATATATATATATATATATATATATATATATATATATATATATATATATAGTGTGTATGTATAGATATATATAGCGTGTATGTATATATATATATATTTGTGTGTATATATATATATATATATATATATATATTTGTGTATATGTATATATGTGTGTGTGTGTGTATGTATGCAGTGGGATGTGAACGTTTGGGCAACCTTGTTAATCGTCATGATTTTTCTGGATACATCGTTGGTTGTTACAATAAAAAATGTCAGTTAAATATATCGTATAGGAGACACACACAGTGATATTTGAGAAGTGAAATGAAGTTTATTGGATTTACAGAAAATGTGCAATAATTGTTTAAACAAAATTAGGCAGGTGCATAAATTTGGGCACCACAAAAAAGAAATGAAATCAATATTTAGTAGATCCTCTTTTTGCAGAAATTACAGCCTCTAAACGCTTCCTGTAGGTTCCAATGAGAGTCTGGATTCTGGTTGTAGGTATGTTGTACCATTCCTCTTTACAAAACATCTCTAGGTCATTCAGGTTTGATGGCTTCCGAGCATGGATAGCACCACAGATTTTTAATTATATTCAGGTCTGGGGACTGAGATGGCCATTCCAGAGCATTGTACTGGCTCCTCTTCTGCATGAATGCCTTAGTGGATTTTGAGCAGTGTTTAGGGTCTTTGTCGTGTTGAAAGATCCAACCCCAGCGCAGCTTCAGCTTTGTCACTGATTCCTGGACACTGGTCTCCAGAATCTGCTGATACTGAGTGGAATCCATGTGTTCCTCCACTTTGACAATATTCCAAGTCTGGCAACACAGCCCCACAGCATGATGGAACCACCACCATATTTTACTGTATGTAGCAGGTGTTTTTCTTGGAATGCTTTGTTGTTTTTCCTCCATGCATAACGCCTCTTGTTATGCCCAAATAACTCAATTTTAGTTTCATCAGTCCACAGCACTTTTTTCCAAAATGAAACTGGCTTGTCCAAATGTGCTTTAGCACGTCTCAAACAACTCTGTTTGTGCTGTGGGCGGAGAAAAGGCCTCCTCTGCATCACTCTCGCATGCAGCATCTCTTTGTGTAAAGTGCACCAAATGGTTGAACAATGCACAGTGACTCCATCTGCAGCAAGATGATGTTGTAGATCTTTGGTGCTAGTCTGTAGGTTGACTGACTGTTCTCACAATTTGTTGCATCTGTCTATCTAAGATTTTCTTGGTCTGCCACTTCGAGCCTTAAGTTGAACAGAGCCTGTGGTCTTCCATTTACTCAATACGTTCCTAACTGGGGAAACAGACAGCTGAAATATCTGAGACAGCTTTCTGTATCCTTCCCCCTAAACCATGGTGGTGAACAGTCTTTGTCTTCAGTTCATTTAAGAGTTGTTTTGAGACCCCCATGTTGCTACTCTTCAGAGAAAATTAAAAGAGGAGGGAAACTTTCAATTGACCCCCTTAAATACTCTTTCTCATAATTGGATTCACCTGTGTATGTAGGTCAGGGGTCACTGAGCTTACCAAGCCAATTTGAATTCCAATAATTAGTTCTAAAGGTTTTGGAATCATCAAAATGACAATGAAATGTATGCACCTGCCTAATGTTATTTAAATAATTATTGCGCACTTTCTGTAAATACAATAAACTTCAATTCACTTATCAAATATCACGGTGTGTCTCCTATATGAAATATTTAACTGACATTTTTTATCGTAACAACCAACGATTTATACACGAAAATCATGACAATTGACAAGGTTGCCCAAACTTTCGCATACCTATATATATATATATATATATATATATATATATATATATATATATATATATATATATATATATATATATATATATATATATATAATATTTTCATGACTATGAACATTGTAGATTCACACTGATGGCGTCCAAACTATGCATTAACACATGTTGAAGTATAGTACATAACCAAAAAGTGTGAAACAACTGAAAATATGTCATATTCTAGGTTCTTCTTTTGCTTTGATTACTGCTTTGCACACTCTTGGCTTTCTTTTGATGAGCTTCAAGAGGTAGTCACCTGAAATGGTCTTCCAACAGTCTTGAAGTAGTTCCCAGAGATGCTTAGCACTTGTTGGCCCTTTTGCCTTCACTCTGCGGTCCAGCTCACCCCAAACCATCTCGATTGGGTTCAGGTGTGGTGACTGAGGAGGCCAGGTCATCTGGCGCACCGCCCCATCACTCTCCTTCCTGGTCAAATAGCACTTACACAGCCTGGAGGTGTGTTTGGGGTCATTGTCCTGTTGAAAAATAAAAAATTGGAAAAACCGAGAGCCCAATATAGTGTAGTATGTTAAGCAAAAAATAGGGTAAAATGATCAGTGAGAAGAGTATACTTACAAACGTGGGTTACCACACAGTCAACCACTGAATAGCCGGGTGAGGAGATTAGACCTGTTAAGAAGTCGCTCTCTGTAGATCGGAAAAGAGGGGTAGGTCACCCCTCCACCAGGGGTGGACACGGTATAGCAGTAGGTAAACAGAGGAGCCAGCAGGATAAAAATGGATAAAAACTTTAAAATTTGCTTGGAGTAAGTGGTGGACTTACCTCCAGAAAGCAGACACGAAAGACTGAATAGTAACAAACACATTTATTATATATGGAGTCTTTCGTGTCTGCTTTCTGGAGGAAAGTCCACCACTTCATCCAAGCAAATTTTAAAGTTTTTATCCATTTTTATCCTGCTGGCGCCTCTGTTTACCTACTGTTGAAAAATAAATGATGGTCCAAGTAAATGCAAACCGGATGGAATAGGATGCCGCTGCAAGATGCTGTGGTAGCCATGCTGGTTCAGTATGCCTTCAATTTTGAATAAATCCCCAACAATGTCACCAGCAAAGCACCCCCACACCATCACACCTTCTCCATGCTTCACGGTGGAAACCAGGCATGTAGAGACCATCCGTTTACCTCTTCTGCGTCGCACAAAGACACGGTGGTTGGAACCAAAAATCTCAAATTTGGACTCATCAGACCAAAGCACAGATTTCCACTGGTCTAATGTCCATTCCTTGTGTTCTTTAGCCCAAACAAGTCTCTTCTGCTTGTTGCCTGTCCTTAGCAGTGGTTTCCTAGCAGATATTCTACCATGAAGGCTTGATTCACACAGTCTCCTCTTAACAGTTGTTCTAGAGATGTGTCTGCTGCTAGAACTCTGTGTGGCATTGACCTGGTTTCTAATCTGAGCTGCTGTTAACCTGCGATTTCTGAGGCTGGTGACTCGGATGAACTTATCCTCCGCAGCAGAGGTGACTCTTGGTCTTGCTGTCCTGGAGCGGTCCGCATGTGAGCCAGTTTCTTTGTAGCGTTCGATGGTTTTTGAGACTGCGCTTGGGGACACTTTCAAAGTTTTCCCAATTTTTCGGACTGACTGTCCTTCATTTCTTAAAGGGAACCTAAACTGAGGAGGATATGGGTTTTTCCTTTTAAATAATACCAGTTGCCTGACGCTCCTGCTTATCCTGTGCCTCTAATGCTTTTAGCCACAGCCCCTCAACAAGCATGAAGGTCAGGTGCTTTGACTGAAGTCAGACTGGATTAGCTGCATGCTTGTTTCAGGTGTGTGATTCAGCCACTACTTCATCCAAAGAGATCAGCTGGGCTGCCAGGCAAATGGTATTGTTTAAAAGGAAACATCCATATCCCTCTCAGTTAAGGTTCCCTTTAAAGTAATGATGGCCACTCGTTTTTCTTTACTTAGCTGCTTTTTGCTTTCCATAATACAAATTCTAATGGATTATTCAGTAGGACTATCAGCTATGTATCCACTTGACTTCTCCACAATGCAATTGATGGCCCCAACCCCATTTATAAGGCAAGAAATCCCACTACTTAAACCTGACAGGGCACACCTGTGAAGTGAAAACCTTTTCAGGTAGGGCTGCACGATTTTAGGGAAAAATTGAAATTGCAATTTTTCTCTTAGAAATTGCGATTTCGATTTTTTCACGATTTTTCTCAAAACAAGCTTTAGCACTAAATTCACAATGTACAGTAACATTTACAAACATGCACTGACAGAAAATCAAATCATATTATCAAACTGAGTGTAGTATGATGTCATTTTCTGTCATGTTTGTAAATGTTACTGCATATATGCGCAGAGTAATGCGCAGAGTAATTTAGTACAGTCCTGCGACAGAGAGAGAGGGTGGGAGAGAGTGGGGCAGAGAGAGAGACACAGAGAGGGAGGGGAGAGAGAGGGATGGAAAGAGGAGAGAGAGAGTGGGAGGGAGAGAGAGAGAGAGGGATGGTGGCCTGGCTACCACAGGGGCTTGTGGACCTGGGCCACTGGTGGCACTGGCAGAGCTGACAGTGGCCGCAATGTTAGTGTGGCTGAGGGTGGTTGTGGCCATGATGTCCTGTGACAGAGAGGGGGGGAGAGAGAGAAAGAGGGAGAGAGACAGAGAGGGGAAGAGGGAGGGAGAAAGTGACACAGGGGGGGAGAGACAGAGAAGGGGGGAGAGACAGAGAGGGGGGGGAGAGAGACAGAGGGGGGAGAGAGACAGAGGGGGAGAGAGACAGAGGGGGGGGGAGAGAGAGAGACACACACAGAGGGGGCAGATAGATGGGGGGGAGACAGAGAGAGGGAGGAAGGGGGAGAGTGACAGAGAGGGGGGAGAGACAAAGAGAGCAAGACAGAGAGGGGGGAAAGAGAGAGACAGAGGGGGCAGATAACATAGGGGGGAGAGAGAGAGACAGAGAGAGGGGGGGGGGAGACAGGGGGAGAGAGAGACAGAGGGGGCAGATAGATGGGGGGGGAGCAAGAGAGAGGGAGGGAGAGAGACAGAAAGAGAGAGGGGGAGAGAGACAGAGAGGGGGGAGAGACAAAGAGAGCAAGACAAAAAGGGGGGGGGGGAAAGAGAGAGACAGAGGGGGCAGAGAGAGGGGGAGGCAAGAGACAGAGCGGGGGGTGGAGAGACAGAGGGGGGGGGGAGACAGACAGAGGGGTGGGAAGAGAGAGGGAGGGGGAGAGACAGAGTGGCCGGAGCTAGAGGTGGCCGCTGCACAATGCAGGTGGAAGGACTGGCTGGGGGGATCTCTGTTGGCAGGCTGAGGCCTCTCGCTCCCTGCCACCATTAAGTCCAGCAGGCTGAGGCTGAAATTGCTCACCGGTGGCGATGGCAGGCAGCGGGCATCTATTTTGCGCTGGCGGGAAGGGGGCAGCGGCGGGCATCCATTTTGCGCTGGCGAGAAGGGGGCAGCGGCAGGTCGTCATTACTTCAAGGCGGGCGGCAGGCAGCGTGACTCCGGTCACTTCCGGATTCTGCCGCTGCCCACACCCGGCGCACACCAGCAGTGCATATTTATGAATGTCAATGAGCCGGGCAGAAGGGGTAGGGCGAGTCCAGTACAGAGCAGCACACAGCGCCACCAATCACTAGATAGAGATAGTATGACGGCGGTGGTGGGCGGAGTTGTACCCTCTGTACAGATCCGCCTATCGCTTCCGTCATACCATCTCTATCTAGTGATTGGTGGCGCTGTGTGCTGCTCTGTACTGGACTCCCCCTACCCCTTCTGCCCGGCTCATTGACATTCATAAATATGCCAATCAGTGGCTCTTTATGACGGCGCGGCGGTAGGCGGGACAAAACCGACAAAACCGCAGCTACTGACGATCTGCAGATCTTCTGCACGTGAATTGCGGTTTCGGTTTAAAACCGCAAAACCGTGCAGCCCTATTTTCTACAGGTGACTACCTCTTGAAGCTCATCAAGAGAATGCCAAGAGTGTACAAAGCAGTAATCAAAGTAAAAGGTGGCTACTTTGAAGAACCTAGAATATTACATATTTTCAGTTGTTTCACACTTTTTGGTTATGTACTATACTTCCACATGTGTTAATTCATAGTTTGGATGCCTTCAGTGTGAATCTACAATGTTCATAGTCCTGAAAATAAAGAAAACTCTTTGAATGAGAAGTTGTGTCCAAACTTTTGGTCTGTACTGTATATATTGAGACCCAGGACGTTAATAATGTATAATGGTGTAAAATAATGTATGAAATAATATACAAATAATGTGAAATGAATATAAAAATAAAAAGATACAGATATGAAAAATATATAGAAATGATATACAGAGGTAAAATGACTGGAGGGGATGAAGTGTGTAAGATATATGGATATATGGTTTATGTATGAATATGCAACCTTATATACACCTATATGAATATATGTACAGGAATGTGGACATGTATAAGAGAAAAAAATTCTTATAGAGAATTTCATAGTGGGTTATAGGATAAACTGAATAGTACAATTACGTTCAAATGAGATATATTTGTACGTAGTAGCTTTCAGGATATGTGTAAAAAAACAATTAAGGTGAAGTGTTTCAAAGGGTCCCTCATAATGGTGACAGGAAGCAGTGGGTTTAAATTGGGGTAGGGCAGAGGACAGTACAGTAAACAGAAAAAGTATATGGATTTTTGCACAAATTGGTCATAAAATGTGATCTGATCTTCACCCAAGTCACAGCAATAGACAATTACAGTCTGCTTAAACTAATACCACACAAATGATTAAATGTTTCCATGTTTTTATGTAGCCTCCCTGGCGTTCTGATTCCCCAGGATTTCCGTGCAAAAAGTGGTTCAATTAATTTTCAATAATTTTCAACCTTTTTTTTTTTTTTGCAATCAATTTTTTTTTAAATATTGAATTCAATACAAGTTATTGTATTGAATTCAACTTAAAAAAAAATGTTTGCAGTGAGATGTTTATGACGCTGTGTGAACCTGGTGTCAACGCCAATCGGCAGGGGACATGTCATCGCTGAGGGAGAAGCAAAATCCGTACACGGACATGGAAGACGGCACTGGGAAAGCTATCAGAGGTACGCGACGAGGGATCAGCACGCCAATGATGAGTATAAGACCCAGATGTGAAGGCAGGTGTATAGGGAGCCACATGTAGCCAGATGTCAGGGTAGCCAGGAGTGTAGCCAGATGTCAGGGTAGCCAGGAGTGTAGCCAGATGTCAGGGTAGCCAGGAGTGTAGCCAGATGTCAGGGTAGCCAGTTATGGGTAGCCAAGTGTGTAGCCAGGTATATAGGGTGCCAGGTGTAGCCAGTTATAGGGAGGTAGGTGTAGCCAGTTATAGGGTGCCAGGTGTAGCCAGGTATATAGGGTGCCAGGTGTAGCCAGTTATAGGGAGGTAGGTGTAGCCAGTTATAGGGTGCCAGGTGTAGCTAGGTATATAGGGTGCCAGGTGTAGCCAGGTATATAGGGTGCCAGGTGTAGCCAGGTATATAGGGGAGCCAGGTATATAGAGTGCCAGGTGTAGCCAGGAGTATAGGGTGCCAGATGTCCCCTCCCTCCCGATCTCCCCCCCCTCGATTCTCACTTTTGGTATGGGGGATCCCCCTTCTGTGCGGCAGTATTTTGGGCTGGGGGATCCCCCTCTGCGGGTGGGGGGATCCCCCTTCTGTGCGGCAGTATTTTGGGCTGGGGATCCCCCTCTGCGGGTGGGGGGATCCCCCTTCTGTGCGGCAGTATTTTGGGATGGGGATCCCCCTCTGCGGGTGGGGGGATCCCCCTTCTGTGCGGCAGTATTTTGGGATGGGGGATCCCCCTCTGCGGGTGGGGGGATCCCCCTTCTGTGCGGCAGTATTTTGGGCTGGGGGATCCCCCTCTGCGGGTGGGGGATCCCCCTTCTGTGCGGCAGTATTTTGGGCTGGGGGATCCCCCTCTGCGGGTGGGGGGATCCTCCTTCTGTGCGGCAGTATTTTGGGATGGGGGATCCCCCTCTGCGGGTGGGGGGATCCCCCTTCTGTGCGGCAGTATTTTGGGCTGGGGGATCCCCCTCTGCGGGTGGGGGGGATCCCCCTTCTGTGCGGCGTGCGGGTGGCCTCTACCCCTCCCCCCCATCCTCGCTCCCCCCCCTTCCCTGTCTAAGCCCTTTGAGCAAATAGAACAACTCACCCAGGGGCCCTCTCCAGCGCAGCACTTCTTCCTCCATCGCAAAGTCCCGACTCTTTACAGTTACATTACGAGACTTGGTGACGTCACCAAGTCTCGTAATGTAACTGTAAAGAGACGGGACTTTGCGATGGAGGAAGAAGTGCTGCGCTGGAGAGGGCCCCTGGGTGAGTTGTTCCATTTGCTCAAAGGGCTTAGACGGGGAAGGGGGGGAAGCGAGGATGGGGGGGAGGGGTAGAGGCCACCCGCACGCCGCACAGAAGGGGGATCCCCCCACCCGCAGAGGGGGATCCCCCAGCCCAAAATACTGCCGCACAGAAGGGGGATCCCCCCACCCGCAGAGGGGGATCCCCAAGCCCAAAATACCGCCGCACAGAAGGGGGATCCCCCCACCCGCAGAGGGGGATCCCCCAGCCCAAAATACCGCCGCACAGAAGGGGGATCCCCCCACCCGCAGAGGGGGATCCCCCAGCCCAAAATAGGGGGATCCCCCGCTTGCCCTAGCACATTCTCACCCTAGGGAGAATCATGCAGCAGCCTGCAGAGGCTGCTGCAGCGCTGCTGATCACAGCGTGAGAGGGGAAAGTGCAGGACGAGCTGAGCTCGTCCAGAACATTTCCAGCAAGTTTTCTTTGGACGACCTCAGCTCGTCCAGAACGCTAGGCAGGTTAACACACCATGTAAACATTCACAGTGCAGGTGGAAAAAAATATGTGAATCCTTGGATTTAATAACTGGTTGAATCTCCTTTGGCAGCAATAACTTCAAACAATCGTTTCCTGTAGTTGCAGATCAGATAAACACAACGGTCAGGAGTAATTCTTGCCCAATCCACTTTACAGAACTGTTTCACTTCAGCAATATTCTTGGGATGTCTGGTGTAAAATGCTTTCTTTAGGTCATACCACAGCATCTCAATTGGGTTGAGGTCAGGTCTCTGACTGGGCCACTCCAGAAGGCGTATTTTTTTCTTCTGTGTAAGCCATTCTGTTGTTGATTTACTTCTCAGTGTCCTGTTGCAACATCCATTTTCTGCTGAGCTTCAGCTGGTTGACAGATGGCCTCAAGTTCTCGTGCAAAATATCTTGATATTTTATGACCAAGTTTTGCAGAAATCCATAATTCCAAAGGATTCACATGCTTTTTCTTGCTACTACATGGGAATAAGGAGAGGGGAGGGAGTGAGGTAGAACCAAGGGGAGGGGGGGGATTAATAATTATTCTCAAGGCACTTATTCAGGTCCAAAACCTCACTCTGAGACAAACAATTTGATCAGACGAGGGAGATGTGATGGCAACATGTTTTATAGGAATACTTATATTTATATATACTATGCAAGTCTCCTCCTGATATGGTTGTGCGTCTTTTTTTATATATGGCTATTATAGCAGATGAATTGTATAGTAGACGTTTTCATAAATACAAATTTTCATTGTCTTATTATATTGTCGTTATTGACGTAAGCCACCGCTTCCCCTTCTTTTTATCTGATTTTAACTCCATTTAATACATCCCTGGGCGCTACATTTACCCCCACCCTCCTGGTTGGAGGGGTACCAGTTGGCCTCTTACAGTGTTTGTCACGGTGAAGGTCATCTACTCTCCTCTAGAGAGCAACCGTATCCAGTCCATGCTGGACACCCGAGTGGAGTTGGGTTATACATCTCCATCTTTGAGAGTAAATTATTGTCTTATAAATTACCACCTTTTATTACATATTGCACTATATGGGCTCCTGTTTTCTCTTTGCTTTTTTTTAAGGTGTCAAGACACCCAAACATATCTAGGGTAGTAAGGAGTTAACTTAGTTGTGTAGATAATGCAATGCAGATCAGAACTTCGTCTCCCATTCTCCCCTGCACAGTTTAGCTAAAAATCCTCTGACTTATGCACGACCCAATTGGGTCGAGTCCTTTGGCTCACATCCATAAATGCCACACATGCACAGTAAATTAAGGTCCCCATCATGTGCTGTGAGTGCACTCCAGTAGGACAGCAAAATTGATCTGCGCTTGTGCATGATGGGGAACTCGATTTATAGATCCAGGTCAAATGTTTCATAGTGGTTAAGTCCGGGGAGATTCATAGCTAAACTATGCAGTGCATGGGACAACGGAAGATGGAGTGCTGATCTGCATTGTATTACCTTCACAACTAGGCTAACGCCTTACTACCCTGCTTCACCTTGGAAGTCCTTTAAGATTCAGGGCCACCTATAATATTTGCTGCCCATAGTGATCGTATGCCATCGCTAGGGCAACAGTTTGGGGATCCAACGTTGTATAGGTGCATTGCTGTGCTGTCGCCTAGTGATTCATTTGTACAGCACAGGGGGTTCCCAAACGAACGCATCCAGTACAGATGCACAGACTGGCAATGATGGTACACCAAATGCCCAAGTAGTGAAAAAATATGGCATATGTGGTGTCATTTTAACTGAGACAAGCCAAAAAAACATGTTTGTGTTTTATAACTGTGGCACTAGTCATGTGAAAATTAGGTATGGGTACGTTTACGCCTAATATTACCTTGTAAAATGCCTATAAAATGACACAATTCTTTAAAAAATATATTACCAAAAAAAAAAAGCCTAGATGGTCCCTAAAAAAATATGTTTCACTTTGATGGAATACCTAGTAAAAAAAAAGTTATTGCTGTATCAGTCACAACACAGCTGATATGCCAAAATTGTCAGGAATCTTGAGGGGTAAAAACCCAGGAATGTGAATGTGCAAATAATTCTGTTAAGGAACTACAAATCCCACAATGCAGAGAGTCTGACAGCCACAGTCATGATTCATAAAGGCAAATGCATTGTGACTTGTAGTTCCTTAACCAAGTTTGCAGATCACTGAACTAGGGGGAATGCGTTACTGGATTTGATAATTTCAAATAGACCAGATAATGTATTAAATGTGCAGATTCAAGAACATTTGGGAAATGGTGATCACAACACAGGGGCGTTTCTAGGGTCCTTGGAGATCGGGGGCACCTGTGGGCACCAGGCGGGGAGGTATATGCGCGTCGCGGCAAAAAAATGGGCGTGGCCATGAGGTGAGTGGGCGTGGCCATGGGTGGGGCCAAATGTACATGAACTTAGTAGCGGTGTAGGCTACAGATAACGGGCCTGCCCATCGAAATATTGGATGGAGCCCCCTGTCCTTTATTTAGATAATTTACAATCAGTATAGGCATAGATCAAAGATGTATACGCACATACAATTTTGATTGGTCAATCACTGACCCCCAATTTTACCACCCCCGTGCAGTAAGTGGGCCAACAGACAATGAATTTTATGAACAGAGCTAAAATTGGCTAATCAAAATTGTATGTGTGTACCAGGCTTTACAGCTAATACTGTACATACTGAAAGTAGCAGGGATCAGCATACAATATAGCTGGTTTACAATCAGTAAAGGCACAGAGTAACACCTTACACTGTACACACTGGAGGTAAATCAGCACACAGTGCAGGCACTAGAGAACAGCGTATACTGTACATACTGTAGGCAGCAGAATTCAGCACACTGCAGCTAGCGTGCCAAAAATATGAGGATCACGTTGTGCGGCTTGCTTATCGCGCCGCACCGAAAAATGGGTGGGCCATGGACCAGAATATAGGTGTGGTAACGGGTGGAGACAAATTTACATGAACCTAGCAATGGTGGGACATTTAGATTATGACAGTGGTGGCGAACCTTTTGGAGGCCGAGTGCCCGAACTGCAACCCAAAAGTCACGTATCTATCGCAAAGTGGCAACAGCAATTTAAACTAAATACTGTACAAACGTTTTAACTCATACATGAACATTATGGAAAATCCAAGTTGAACTGTGAAGATAAACAATTTCATCCATCCTACTCCTGAAAAATGTATTCAATTTTTTAGAATCTCCCAGTTTTATTTTCTGTTTTAAAAAGCTAAAAAAGTAGGTTTAATGCTATTGTCTCATATGATAAGGATTCAGCTTTTCCCATAGTCTCGCAGTTAGCAATCATGTGACCCCCAACAAGACAAATTCAGCAATCATGAGGCACCCAACAAATCATGAGGCCCCCAACAAGACAAATTCAGCAATCATGAGGCCTCCAACAAATCATGAGGCCCCCAACAAGACAAATTCAGCAATCATGAGGCCCCCAACAAGACAAATTCAGCAATCTTGAGGCCCCCAACAAATCATAAGGCTCCCAACAACACAAATTCAGCAGTCATGAGGGACATAAATAGACAGCATTTCACATAAATAGGCAGAATGCCCCCTTAATATGGTAGCCCCCCAAGTTAGGTAGTGAGTGAAAGGGACCCCCAGGTTAGCTAGTGAGTGACAGGCGCCTCCAGTTAGGTAGTGAGTGACAGGGACCCCGATAGTGAGTGACAGGGAGCCCCTTTAGGTAGTGAGTGAGTGCCGGGGAGCCCCTTTAGGCAGTGAGTGAGTGCCAGGGAGCCCCTTTAGGCAGTGAGTGAGTGCCAGGGAGCCCCTTTAGGCAGTGAGTGAGTGCCAGGGAGCCCCTTCAGGCAGTGAGTGAGTGCCAGGGAGCCCCTTCAGGCAGTGAGTGAGTGCCAGGGACCCCCTTTTAGGGAGTGATTGACAGGGAGCCCCTTTAGGGAGTGAGTGAGTGACAGGGAGCCCCTTTAGGGAGTGAGTGCCAGGGAGCCCCTTTAGGAAGTGAGTGAGTGCCAGGGAGCCCCTTTAGGAAGTGAGTGAGTGCCAGGGAGCCCCTTTAGGAAGTGAGTGAGTGCCAGGGAGCCCCTTTAGGAAGTGAGTGAGTGCCAGGGAGCCCCTTTAGGAAGTGAGTGAGTGCCAGGGAGCCCCTTTAGGAAGTGAGTGAGTGACAGGGAGCCCCTTTAGGGAGTGAGTGGGTGCCAGGGAGGCCCTTTAGGGAGTGAGTGAGTGAGTGAGTGCCAGGGAGCCCCTTTGGGGAGTGAGTGAGTGCCAGGGAGCCCCTTTGGGGAGTGAGTGAGTGCCAGGGAGCCCCTTTGGGGAGTGAGTGAGTGCCAGGGAGCCCCTTTAGGCAGTGAGTGAGTGACAGGGAGCCCCTTTAGGGAGTGAGTAAGTGACAGGGATCCCCTTTAGGCAGTGAGTGAGTGCCAGGGAGCCCCTTTAGGTAGTGAGTGAGTGCCAGGGAGCCCCTTTAGGGAGTGAGTGAGTGACAGGGCCCCAGGCAGTGAGTGAGTGACAGGGAGGGCCCCCCTCTAGCCGCCGCTTCCCCTACCTCGCAGCAGACCTCATGATCAGCGGCGACCCGACCAGTACCAGCGGGCACCGGACACACCCACTCGATATGCGGAAGTGATGTCACTTCCGCATATCAGTGCGGGCGCTGGGTCCTAGCGCCCGCACGATTGGTCGCCGGCTCGCCGCCTGATGCTGAGGTCTGACTGAGTGTGACGCGGCGGCTGCGCTGACAGAGGGGGTGAGCGGCGGGCGGAGATCCGTGGCACCCAGGACAGATTGGGGGCACGTGCCCCCCCAAAATAGGGCTAGCAACGCCCCTGTCACAACATAACTTTTGATCTAGTGACTGATCGGCCGCAGAGCATCAGGACAACTAAAACTATACATTTTAGAAAAGCAAAGTTCAATCAACTCAGACAGGCACTAAGTTTGGTGGGCTGGGATAATATACTACTAGGGAAGGACACTGAAGGGAAATGGCAATCTTATAAAATTATTCTCAATCAATATTGTAGTAAATATATCCCATATGGAAATCTAGGAATAAAAAAAGGCCTATATAGATGAATAGAAAGGTTAGAGATAAAATTAAGTGTAAAAAAAATGCCTATAAGGTCCTAAAACAGGAGGGTACTGAGGCTGCATTAAGCAATTATAAAGAGTACGATAAAAGTTGTAGAAAAGAAATTGGGCTGGCAAAGATTGAAGCTGAAAATCAAATCGCTAGGGTTATCAAATCTAGTAGGTAAACTTCAAGAGGAAAAGGCTGGCACTCAGTATAAACTGCTGATGTTTGAATATATATGCTGAATGGCAGTAAAACAACTTCAGCAGGAGCTACGTGCTCAAGACAAAAAGAGTTCAAACATTGTGGCAACTTCATACAAAAAGAGCAAGAGCTGTCTGGCACTGTAGCTTTAATGCGTCACAGCAAGTGTACAAACATATGTGACATGTTATACAGGGACCAAGTCCGTAAACAGGTGGTACTTATCGTGCTCTGCTGAAGGTGGGGAGGCAACTGTGGGCGCCAGTGGGTGCACAGCCTTACAGCCGTTTCGCAATGGGATGAGCCTTGCTTCTTCGGAGGCTTATCGTGCACAATGTGCTGGATGGAAGCGGCCATTAAATGGCCTGCTTCCGTGAGAGGTCCCGCCTACCTGTGTAGTATGACGTGGGGCCCGGCCATAGGGTGGGAATGGAGCGTCCTCGTAAGTGGCGCAGGTGCGTCACAGCGTGACGGGGGCGCGGATGTGCAACTGCGTACCAATGACGCGTATCTGTGGAGCTCAAAAGTGTTGCGATGGCAACCTAAACCGCCCTCGGGCCGCGTAACTGGGCGGCGGCTGGAGCCGCCGACCAATGAGCGGGCAGGGGGCGGGTGCGTAAACACGCATCTCGGCAGCCAGGCAACAAAATGTAAATGCACATAGCTCTATTCACGTGAGGGATAGGATATATTATCCATACCCCTAAGCTTATTAGCTCTGCGTGGTAAATCCATATAACACCCATTCATGCCAAAGAACTAAAGCATGTGTGGGTGGTCCCATGCCAAGGAGACATACAGGGGGGAGAAAGGGAAAAAGTGAGGAGAACGTGAGTGAGGAAAGTGGGGAGAAAGTGAGAGGAAAGAGAACAGGTAGTGAGGCGGGGCACAAGCCCTAGATCTAAAGGCCCCTAGGAGAGAGAGGTGGGAAGAATTAATGGTACGTAAGGACCACTCCACTACAGGTGAGCACCCGAGAGGGTGTATAGACACCTATTCATCACACAAACCGACCGTAATGAATCACAAAAAACAGCCTATTGCCAAAATTAAATAAAGATTCATAAATACATGAATAGATTCAAGGATTAAGTGGATCGGAACAGTCGTATGTGTGGCGAATGAAGGAAAAGGGAGAAGGAAGAGACCATGTCCAGAGGATGATGAGAGGAGCCATCATGCAAAGGAGAGGTTTAAGGGTCAAGGAAGCAGGCTAGATCCAAGTGATCGTTTAAACCCAGGGGACCCATAGCGTCCGTCCTGAGAATCCACTTAGATTCAAGTTTAAGGAGCAAGTTTTTCCTGTTTCCGCCTCTGCGTGGAAGGTTGCAACGATCCACGCAGGCAAAGGACAAGAGGTTTGGATCAGAGCCGTGGGCAACAGACATATGCTCCACTATCCTGGGGCACCCCTTGCCTTTGGGTAGTAAGCGGACATGCTCCAGAATTCTGTCTTTAACCATTCTGGTTTTCTTGCCAACGTAAAAACGCTGGCAAGGACACCATAAGGCGTAGACCACATAATTTGTCCTGCAGGTAGCAAAAAAAAAGGGATCTTAAACCGTATCGGGCCCAGCTGGTAGGATTTGCCTGTTTTCATGTGTCGGCATGCCTTGCATGCCCCCCACCGATGATTGCCTGCTGTGGCCACATTGTCTAGCCATGTATAGCGTGGATTCTCACGGAAGTCGCTATGGACTAAAAGATCACCAATAGTAGGTGCTCTCTTAAAGGCAACAAGAGGTTTAGATGGCAAGCACTCCTTAAGGACCGGGTCCTGAAGTAAAATAGGCCAGTTCTTAGTAACTACCTTTTTAATTTCTTTCTCCATCGGAGAGAAGTCAAAGGTAAAAACCCCTGAACCTTTTCTCAACTGACTGGGATTGGGTGTTTTTCTTCTGATTAGATCAGATCTATCTTTTTTCAAGGCCTCTTTCATGGCAAGCTCAAGCTCATTCACATCATAGCCTCTTAACAGCAAGCGTGGTTTAAGCTCCATGGCCTGTTCTACAAAGTCCCCCAAATTGACATTGTTTCTGCGTAAACGCAGGAAATGGCCGTATGGGAGAGACCTTGTGACATGCCGGGGGTGGTAACTATCAGAATGTAAAATAGTATTAGAGGCCGTCGATTTACGATAGCCTCTAGTTACTACAGTACCTTCTTTGATAATAAGTTCCAAATCTAAGAAATACACTTTGTCTGATGAATACTCCATCGTGAACAACATGTTTACGTCATTGGTGTTCAAGTATTCTAAAAAACTAGACAAAGATGCAGCATCACCTGACCAGAAGGCCAAGACTTCATCCACATACCTGGACCACATCCTCAGATGAGATCTGGAAGGATTGTCCACGGCGTGGATGAATCTCTCCTCCCAGGCCCCGAGAAAGAGGTTTGCATATGTACAAGCGACTGGAGTCCCCATTGCAGTGCCGGAGACCTGCTGGTATCAAGCGTCACCAAACAAAAACGCATTGTGGGTTAGAATAAAAGCCAGGCAGTCACATATATATTCATTGAAGAGGGAATCCTTATCACCTCTGTCAAGATACATCCTGACAGCTTTAAGGCCCTCTAGGTGTGGTATTCTGCTGTACAGGCTTGTGACATCAATGGTAACCAACAGGTCCCCCCTGCACCACAACGTGGACTCCAGACCCTCCAAAACGTCAAGGGTGTCGCTAAGATGGGAAGGGACATGAGATAAGAGAGGTCTGAGGATGTGGTCCAGGTACCTGGAGAGTCTCTCCGTGACCGACCCCAGGCCCGACACGATGGGTCGGCCCGGTGGGTCGGTCAGGGATTTGTGAATCTTGGGTAGATGATACCAAACCGGTTTAACCGGAAATTCGGGTAACAGATCCTTGGCCAACCTAGGGGTAAGAAAGCCCAATTCTACTCCCTGTCGCAAAAGGGACCTCAAGGCGGATACATATCCTGCAGTGGGGTCACTTTTTAAAGGTCTGTAGGTGGAGGTATCTGAAAGTTGTCGCAATGCCTCTCTTTTATAGGCTGCAGTGGTCAAAATGACCACTGTGCCCCCTTTGTCCGCTTTCCTAATCGTTAAATCTGGACGATTTTTCAGCCAATTCAAGGCTCTAAGTTCGATGGGGGTGAGGTTTGGTTGCGACCTGGGGTACAAAAGGGCTTTCACTTCTCTGTCTACTTGTTGCTCAAAGATGTCAATAGCAGACCCAGCTTGTGTAGGAAAAGGCATAGTAGACCTACAAGGTTGGAACTTTTTAGGGTCATGTAGCGGCACTTCAGCCATGAACTGACTCATTAAGCAGTTCATTCAGAGTTGAGATAGTTTCCAAGTCCCTGTCGTTCCAGCTTTTTGATGCGCTGAAACCCAGGGCTCCTATTGTTGGCTTTTCTACCGATTGGGTATTACTATCTGCATTAGGATCTTCCAGTCTCCTTTTCTCAAAGTGATGTCTAATGTTCAGCTTCCTAACTCCTCTGTATAGATCTGCTTTAAAGTTGGAATAGTCAAATTGTGTGGACAGAGAATAGTTTATTTATTCAAGAGATCTTCCACTCCTGGTAGTAGCTCAGAAGTGAGGTTGACCAAGTTTGTTTTATTGTTGGTGGGCATTGTTACTGCCTTGTCTTCCTTTTCTTGCTCCTTCTCTTTTTGTCCTCCCAAGAAACTTGCTTTCCTTCTGCTTTTTCCCCTTCCTCGTCGGATTTGTTTTCTAAAGGGACCTGTTGTTCCTCAGTCAGGGATTTTTTATGTTTTTGTGATTTAGGTAATTTTTGAGGCTTGCGTGGTTTTTGTCTTGGTGTCTTGTTGGGAAGGTCCTCTCCACTGGACTCTGATTCGGTCAGCCAGTAGCCCTTAGGTTTTCTAGGAGGGCGAGGTTTTCCCCTCGGCCCTGGGTTAACAAATGTGCCCCAGGTAAAGATTCTGCCGAATTTATAGTCCTCTCTATCACGCAAGTACTTCTTTAGCTTACGTCCTTTGATGTTATCTTGCAAAGGTACAAATTTTTTATCAATCTTGTCAAGTGTAGATTTGTATAGGCTTTCAGATACTAATTTCTTATACTCTAGTTTGCTCTCAGAAATGGCAGATGTAATCAAGCCCAACTCTACTTTGCTCCTGTCCAGAACTATGTTCTGCAAGCGTGCGGAGTGCTCCAAAAACTCCTGCTTCCAGGTTTTCAAAAATTTAGGATCCTGTTTGTACTCAGAAGGCTCTTGGTATCTCCTAAATCCTCTGGCCATCAAGTCCTCTCCCTTATACTTCTCAAGGGTGGTAACCGTCCAAAAAACTCCCACCTCTCTCTCACAGAGCCTCTCTAGGTTCTGATCCAGCACCTTGGTGCCCACAGTGGAGTTTGAACAGTTGGGACCACTGGTATAAGAAAAAAAAACAGAAAGGTCCGACCTCCCTGCAGTGACGTTGTCACCTTGTACGTTTTCAGCCTCATCTGCTGAATCTAACTCCTCTGGAGAAAGATCTTCGTCTATATTAGACACAACTGGTTCTCAATGCCAAGAAACACAACAGTCCAGTAGGTAAACTTCAAGAGGAGGCTGGCACTTAGTATAAACTGCAGATGTTTGAATATATATGCTAAATGGCAGTAAAACAACTTCAGCAGGAGCTACGTGCTCAAGACAAAAAGAGTTCAAACATTGTGGCAACTTCATACAAAAAGAGCAAGAGCTGTCTGGCACTGTAGCTTTAATGCGTCACAGAAAGTTTACAAACATATGTGACATGTTATACAGGGACGTCTCGTGTCGGGCCTGGGGTCGGTCACGGAGAGACTCTCCAGGTACCTGGACCACATCCTTAGACCTCTCTTATCTCATGTCCCTTCCCATCTTAGCGACACCCTTGACGTTTTGGAGGGTCTGGAGTCCACGTTGTGGTGCAGGGGGGACCTGTTGGTTACCATTGATGTCACAAGCCTGTACAGCAGAATACCACACCTAGAGGGCCTTAAAGCTGTCAGGATGTATCTTGACAGAGGTGATCAGGATTCCCTCTTCAATGAATATATATGTGACTGCCTGGCTTTTATTCTAACCCACAATGCATTTTTGTTTGGTGACGCTTGGTACCAGCAGGTCTCCGGCACTGCAATGGGGACTCCAGTCGCTTGTACATATGCAAACCTCTTTCTCGGGGCCTGGGAGGAGAGAGTCATCCACGCCGTGGACAATCCTTCCCGATCTCATCTGAGGATGTGGTCCAGGTATGTGGATGATGTCTTGGCCTTCTGGTCAGGTGATGCTGCATCTTTGTCTAGTTTTCTAGAATACTTGAACACCAACGACGTAAACATGTTGTTCACGATGGAGTATTCATCAGACAAAGTGTATTTCTTAGATTTGGAACTTATTATCGAAGAAGGTACTGTAGTAACTAGAGGCTATCGTAAATCGACAGCCTCGAATACTATTTTACATTCTGATAGTTACCGCCCCCGGCATGTCACAAGGTCTCTCCCATACGGCCAGTTCCTGCGTTTACGCAGAAACAATGTCAATTTGGAGGACTTTGTAGAACAGGCCATGGAGCTTAAATCACGCTTGCTGTTAAGAGGCTATGATGTGAATGAGCTAGAGCTTGCCATGAAAGAGGCCTTGAAAAAAGATAGATCTGATCTAATCAGAAGAAAAACACCCAATCCCAGTCAGTTGAGAAAAGGTTCAGGGGTTTTTACCTTTGACTTCTCTCCGATGGAGAAAGAAATTAAAAAGGTAGTTACTAAGAACTGGCCTATTTTACTTCAGGACCCGGTCCTTAAGGAGTGCTTGCCATCTAAACCTCTTGTTGCCTTTAAGAGAGCACCTACTATTGGTGACCTTTTAGTCCATAGCGACTTCCGTGAGAATCCACGCTATACATGGCTAGACAATGTGGCCACAGCAGGCAATCATCGGTGGGGGGCATGCAAGGCATGCCGACACATGAAAACAGGCAAATCCTACCAGCTGGGCCTGATACGGTTTAAGATCCCTTTTTTTGCTACCTGCAGGACAAATTATGTGGTCTACGCCTTATGGTGTCCTTGCCAGCGTTTTTACGTTGGCAAGACAACCAGAATGGTTAAAGACAGAATTCTGGAGCATGTCCGCTTACTACCCAAAGGCAAGGGGTGCCCCAGGATAGTGGAGCATATGTCTGTTGCCCACGGCTCTGATCCAAACCTCTTGTCCTTTGCCTGCGTGGATCGTTGCAACCTTCCACGCAGAGGCGGAAACAGGAAAAACTTGCTCCTTAAACTTGAATCTAAGTGGATTCTCAGGACGGACGCTATGGGTCCCCTGGGTTTAAACGATCACTTGGATCTAGCCTGCTTCCTTGACCCTTAAACCTCTCCTTTGCATGATGGCTCCTCTCATCATCCTCTGGACATGGTCTCTTCCTTCTCCCTTTCTTTTCCTTCATTCGCCACACATACGACTGTTCCGATCCACTTAATCCTTGAATCTAAGCATGTATTTATGAATCTTTATTTAATTTCGGCAATAGGCTGTTTTTTGTTATTCATTACGGTCGGTTTGTGTGATGAATAGGTGTCTATACACCCTCTCGGGTGCTCACCTGTAGTGGAGTGGTCCTTACGTACCATTAATTCTTCCCACCTCTCTCTCCTAGGGGCCTTTAGATCTAGGGCTTGTGCCCCGCCTCACTACCTGTTCTCTTTCCTCTCACTTTCTCCCTACTTTCCTCACTCACGTTCTCCTCACTTTTTCCCTTTCTCCCCCCCTGTATGTCTCCTTGGCATGGGACCACCCACACATGCTTTAGTTTTTTGGCATGAATGGGTGTTATATGGATTTACCACGCAGAGCTAATAAGCTTAGGGATATGGATAATATATCCTATCCCTCACGTGGATAGAGCTATGTGCATTTACATTTTGTTGCCTGGCTGCCGAGATGCGTGTTTACGCACCCTTCTCCTG
The DNA here is from genome assembly GCF_040937935.1 of Hyperolius riggenbachi. Classification (NCBI taxonomy): domain Eukaryota; kingdom Metazoa; phylum Chordata; class Amphibia; order Anura; family Hyperoliidae; genus Hyperolius; species Hyperolius riggenbachi. Next base: position 306,223,502 of record NC_090646.1, on the reverse strand, counting down.
CCCGCTCATTGGTCGGCGGCTCCAGCCGCCGCCCAGTTGCGTGGCCCGAGCTTGGTTAAGGTTGCCATCGCAACACTTTTGAGCTCCACAGATATGCGTCATTGGTACGCAGTTGCGCATCCGCGTCCCCGTCACGCTGTGACGCACCTGCGCCACTTACGAGGACGCTTCATTCCCACCCTATGGCCGGGCCCCACGTCATACTACACAGGTAGGCGGGACCTCTCACGGAAGCAGGCCATTCAATGGCCGCTTCCATCCAGCACATTGTGCACGATAAGCCTCTGAAGAAGCAAGGCTCATCCCATTGCGAAACGGCTGTAAGGCCGTGCACCCATTGGCGCCCACAGTTGCCTCCCCACCTTCAGCAGAGCACGATAAGTACCACCTGTTTACGGACTTGGTCCCTGTATAACATGTCACATATGTTTGTACACTTGCTGTGACGCATTAAAGCTACAGTGCCAGACATCTCTTGCTCTTTTTGTATGAGGTTATCAAATCTAACCCAAAGAAGTTTTACAAGTACATCAACTCTAAAAAAAGAAACGTTGACTGTATTGGACTGCTAAAGGGTAAGGGCCCGTTTCCACTGGCGCAGAATCGGCAGAGTTTCCCCACAGGCAAATAACGCGGGGAAACTCTGCCATTGGGAACAATGGCACCGCCGGGCGAATCGCTTGCACTAGCAATTCGACCGGCATTTTTATCCGAAATGGTGCAGGAGGCTGCGAATCCGATAGCACGGCTGATAGGATTCGTCTCAGTATCCGCACACCAGGAATTGACTCCGCACGTCTCCCAGACGCATGCCTCACTAGTGCAAACGGGCCCTAAGGGTGGGAACTCCATTAAAGGTAGATTACAAAAGTAGGGTGGCATTATTAAATGCTTTCTTTGCTTCAAGGGAAACAATGCTGTTGCAAATTACCGGAAGTGGAAGGGTCTCAATCTTCCAATTGTAATATAAAATACTTAACGTGGGAAAAATTGAAGGTAAGACTAAATAAATTAAAAATAGATAAGGCATCTGGCCCGGATGGCATACATCCTCGGGTCCTAAGGGAATTAAGTTCTATAAACCTCTTTATCTTATCTTTTGAGACTCTCTTTCAACTGGCAGAGTTCCAATAGATTGTGGTACAGCCAATGTTTTCCCATTATTTAACCACATGAGGACCTCAGTGTTAAACCCCCCTAAAGACCATGCAATTTTTCAGGAAATAGGCCACTGCAGCTTTAAGGCCCTGCTGTAGGGCAGCGCAACTCGGCACACAAGTGATCCCTCCCTTTTTTTTTTCCCCCACCAACAGAGCTTTCTGTTGGTGGGGTCTGATCCCTGCCAGGATGTTTATTTTATTTTTTACGAATATATTTCCTTATTTTTTCAATATTTTTTTTCCAAACACCCTCCCCCTGCCATCCAATAGCGGCGATTGGCTGTCATAGGCTTCAGCCTATGAAAGCCGATCACTCTCCTGTGTCCTGGAGGACAGCAGTACAGCGCTGCCATAGATTGCAGCGCTGTACCTAGTAAATAGAAGGCGGTTTCACTGTCTAAAAGTCTCCTAGCGGTGATCGCTGCTGTGAGACTGATGGAGGAACGGAGCTCCATCATTCAAGCGGGGATGCGCGCGTGATCCCCTTCAAGCTCCGCCCCCAGGACTGCACGCCAATTGGCATTAGGCAGTCTTGGGGCTGCCGCCGCGTCCATGCCAATTCGTGTGGAGCGGTCGTATAGTGGTTAAGAAGGGTAAAAAAAATCAGATCCGGGAAACTAGACCTGTAAGCTTAACATCAGTTGTGTACAAACTATTTGAGGGGTTACTAAGAGATACTATACAAGACTTCATAGTAGAAAGTTTCTCAGCATCAGCATGGGTTTACTAAGGCGAAGTCCTATTTGACTAATATGCTCAGCTTTTATGAGGTAGTGAATGCCAAAGTGGATATTGGGAATGCTGTAGATGTGATGTACTTTGACTTTGCAAAGGCCTTTGACACTGTTACCCACAGAAGTCTGGTGCAAGGACTAGGGAAGAGTCTGTGTGCATTGATAGGGAACTGGCTAATGGACAGAAAACAAAGCGTTGTGGTCAATGGAACGTATTCCAAATCGGTGACTGTTAGCAGTGGGGTCCCACAGGGGTCAGTACTGGGCCCAGTCCTCTTCGATTTATTTATTAATGACCACAGATAGACGTAGATGCAGTAGAAAGCAATGTTGCTATTTTACAGATGATACAACATTTTGCAGAATCATCAACTCTCAGGAGGATAGTGAAATATTTCAACAGGATCTGGATAGAATGATTATATGGACACATAAATGGCGGATGAAATTCAATGTTGAAAAATGTACAGTCATGCATTGTGGTCGTACCAATGGTCTAGCTCCATACAAAATAAACGGGATACAGATAGGGACATCAAACTTGGAGAAGGACTTAGCAGTGCTTATCGACAACAAGTTAAATAATCGTATTCAATGCCAAACTGCTGCAGCTAAAGCTAATAAAACGTTGGGATGCATTAAAAGGGAAATAAAAACTGGGGATGCTAGCATAATATCACACCTGTTTAACTTTCTATAAAGGCCACATCTGGAATATGGAATTCAGTTCTGAGTACCACATTACGGGAAAGATATTGCAGTTTTAGAGCAGGTGCAGAGACTAGAAACAAAATTGATACGAGGGATGGAAGGTCTCACTTTAATTTAGGAAAGGGTTGTTTACAATAAGAGTGATTAAAATGTGGAATGCATGGTCACAGGAAGTAGTTATGGCAAATTCTATATCTGCGTTTAAAGGGGGCTTAGATGCTTTCCTTGCATTCAAAACCTCCATGGCTATAATTACTAGGTAATGCCCAGTGGTGTTGATCCATGGATTTTATCTGATTGCCTTCTGGAGTCAGGAAGGCATTTATTTCCCTTTTGGGGCTAATTGGACTATTCCTTGTTAGGGTTTTTTGCCGTCCTCTTTGTCAACAGGAATATGTGGGGCAGCAGGCTGGTGTTATTTTCTGGTTGAACTCGAGGGACATATGTCTTTTTTTCAACCCAAATAACTATGTAAGAGTTTAGAACCTGTGCGCCAAACAGACAACCTGTATTACAGGAATACTATCGATACCCAAGTGTTCTAAAATGACAGTGTGCAAATAATGTCTAAGTAGCTGTGTAAATATTTTCCTACTTTTCATGTTAAATATCAGAGGCAAAAACTGTAATTTATTGAGGGTAGGATTTAGCTATATTGGGACAAATCAATTGCAGAAGGAGTGTCTGCTTCAATGCACAGCCAGAGTTGCATATCAGACTACAGAAAGCAAATATCAAACATATCAAACTCTGAAAGCAAAAACAGTATGAAATGCTGTGAGAATTAGTTACATTTCCTCTGCTCTCTTCAGACACCTCAGTCAGAAACACAGGACACAGGAGCTGCAGCTGTTGGGAGCTCTCTTCTCTGTCACACAGAGAGCTACACATAGAGTTAACCCCCCCCCCCCCCCCCCCCGAGACCCCTGCGCAGCCTGGCCAATCAGTGTCAGGCAGTGCTGAGGGGTGGATCGGGACTCCCTCTGACGTCATGACGTCGGTGACGACATCACGATCGTCGCCATGGCGACTGGGGAAGCCAAACCGGAAATCCCGTTCTGAACAAGATTTTTACTGTTTGCTCTGATCGCCAGAGGCGATCGGAAGGGGCGGGGGGATGCCGCTGCTCAGCGGCTATCATGTAGCTAGCGCTAGGCTAGCTACATGATTTAACAACAAAAAAATAAAAAAAGTGCTGCGCAGCCACCCTGGCGCAATCAATAGAACAGAACGCCAGGGTGGTTAACAAACTTCAGAATCGGATTCAGAAATATTTATTTATTTTGCCAAGCACAACGGGGGCTTTACCCGGAATTATTTTTAGCACATACAGGGTCGGTGATGGTACAGTAAATACATACAATAGAATAGAATATATAGTGTAAGCCAATACACAAAAGCTAAGCGTAGGAGGACCAGAGAGGGCATGCGAGCGCTATGTTGAGCGAAGCTGCCACATACCGTTGCAGCGCTCAACTGTTTTGCATTGATTTGGGTAGTCCTTGGTAAAAGGATAGTGCAGAGAGAAGATAAAGTGAGGGAGAGAGCAGGATCGCTAGAAGAGAGGAAGGAAAGACTAGAAGAGAAATAAGAGAGAGAGAGACAGAGAGTCAGAGAATCCCCTGGGGTTTCAGTGGTAGCTGGCTGGCTAGTGACTTGGATAACTGTCCTGGCTGGAAAGAAAGATTAGATTAGCCCCCAGGCTTGCGGCCTAGTCTGGTGCAGTTGTCCATGTGCAGTTGGATTCGGTATTCGTATTCCCCTGGTGTAGAGAAGCAGGCATTCCTAAAAAACAGGCTGGGCTCTAGGCCAGAGAGGTGCTTTGAGGCTGTGGTCCCAGGCCAGGGGGTCAGGATGCACCTTAGGCTGGATGGTCCAGGAGAGCAGCAGTGGATTGGCCTTGCTGCTGAGGGAGCAGGCCCTGATATCTGGAGCCAGGGGACTGTGGAGCTGGCTGGTGGCCTGCAGACTTGATAAAGATACCAGAATACTGCGTCTCATAAATGGATCACTCTGCCAGCAACTCCATTAGGTTAACTCCAGATAGGCAGCTTGCTCAAATTAGCTTTTTGAATGAATTTGAAACCAACTTTTTCCTGGGCTCAGGGCCGGTAAGGGGGGCAATTGCCCCAGGGCCCCATACGCTGTGGGTCCCCGAGCTCTGCTGACCCCTCCCCAGCTTTACCCCTGCATCGAGGAGGTGCTCCCTGGGCCTCTGCAGTGTTGTAAGCAATATCAGCTCACCTGGCGCAGCGTTGGTCCATCTGTGCTCCCATTTTTATCCATCCTCGTTGGCTGTCTCTACTCAGTAACCCAGCACGTTTTTGCGTAATAACAGGTGCCGGATAACTAAGAAGAGGCAGCCAGTGAGAATGGATGGATGAAGATGGGAGCACGGACGGACCAGCATCGGGACAGGCGAGTTTATATTGCTCACAAAACTGTAGGGGCTCCAGGGAGGACATCCTTGAAGCAAGGGAAGACCTGAGAGGGTGGCAGCTGGGTCAGGAGCCAGGGATCAGGGCCCCCCAGATTGTTTTGCCCCAGGGCCCAAGGTTGCTTCAATGATCCTTGCCTAAGCTTAGTGCTAAGTGAAACTCTGGGTAAATGTTACAATTTCCTGAGCTTCAATAATGATAGGAAGTTGTGGTTTAGACAAGTGGGGAAAAAAAGCACTCTGGTCAAATGGAGGAAGTTGACTGGTGGGATATCTGGTTACCTTTTAGTACAAGTGTTCAATTAGTTCAATTTAAACTGGTATCCAAGTGGTACTTTATTCCACTGAAATTAGCAGACCATTGGAACTGGAGAAACGGTTTGCTGGAGATGCACAGCATCAAGGCCCTCATATTCTCATGGCTTCTGGGGCTGTGAAAAGATTTGCTCTGTTAGCCAGAAAACAAAAACCTTTGTCTGATGCAAATTTTACACCTTGATGAGGTAATGGCCTTTTTCGTTCAGACCAGAAGAAGGATTAGTGCTTAGAGTGATTATATATACTGTCTATGTTTCAACGTCTATTAAATAAGCATTTAGATCACAGGGACTTATATCCCATTCACTGATCTGTGTACTAACGGGTGGCGACAAGAACGCGTGCGGGAGCGCACACTAATGGCGGTCGCGGTGAGCTACGTATATCTATGTCCCTAGCGTGAAGCTGGTGTTAAGACCACTATTACAAAAATGTAGAATTGAAAATACTGTACATGTGCATACATATTGCGTTCAAATCAAAATGCAATATAAATGACTTTTTCCTATGTTGCTATCGCTTACAGTAAGTAATAAAAATCTGACTTATCTGGTTTTGAACTAGTACATCTCCTCATGATGGGTTTTGAGTATTTCCTTTAGGGCTCATTCACACTATGTGCTGCACTGTCAGTTTTGACGCAACACACATAGTGCATAGTGTATGATCCATATGTCAACAAGTCCATAGACTTTTATGCTACCATTAACGTTACAGGTGTGCATTCCCATGCATTATGATCTAATGCATCTGGGAATATTTTATCGCATGACGCACATGTTTCCCGATGGGGCGGCTGCCGACGTCTGTGTTTTAGCGCACCATAATGTGCATTCCGTGCAACGGCTGTGCGATAGCAACGCATGCATGAAATCACCTTCGTGCATGCGTTCTGTAGTGTGAATGAGCATTTATTCTTTACAAAGGCATTTCCTGGAAAGGATCTATACAAAGTTGCCAGCCTCCCTACTTATTTGCATACTGTTTTTAGTCACTTTTGTCACACACACTTTGTCAGTTGTACTGAGCTTGTACTGAGCAACTAAAGTTCAATAAGTGCTGTTTGAAAATAAAGGAAAAAAACTCAAAAGTGCCCATTAATGGTACAGTTTTGCAGCTGATTAATCGTTTTTTAATCGCCGCAGTAATGTTACATAGTTACATAGTTATTCATGTTGAAAAAAGACACGTCCATCGAGTTCAACCAAAAAAATAAAGTACAACACCATAAATGTGCAATTACAGCCTAAATGCTGTTTATAGCCTTGCGCTCAAATATTCACGGATCACCTTGATCCAAACTTTATGGAATATGAATTAAATCACCATTTGCATTACCATACATAAACCAGAAACAACTTTATAATGACCTGGCAGTTACTTGGACCTGCCACATATCATTAAAATTACCAGTCCAGTTAAATATCATGTAAACACTATCCTGGTACTAAAAAACAAGTTAAAAAGTCCAAATATCGCCGCGTATATCCCCAACCAAATACCAAAAAATCTCACCACTCACAGCTCACTCCTTAATGATCTGGAATAGACTTAAACTCCAAAAAGGTCTGCAGTCAAACCCCCCCCTCCAGATGCCTCTGATAGGCAACCCTAATTTTCCTCCTGGTCTGGAACAAGGGGCGTTTAGATGGTGGACAGAAAGAGGATATGTAACTCTTAAAAACTTCTTAATAAACGATAAAACGCCCACCTGGGAACAATTCAAAAACATCACCGCTTTCCCACCCTCTGAATTCTTTCATGCTATACAAATCTTCCACTTCATAAAATCATTATGTCCTAACAACATAGCATTTCCCCCCAGGACTACCTATGAAGCATGGTGTGCTCTACACCCATTAGAAGGAGGCCTTATCTCATATATATACTCCCAAATTTCACAACCAACAGAATTCATGAAAACCCGAACAATGCTGCAGTGGGAGAGAGATCTGGGTACCACACTAACTCCTAAACGTTGGTCCAAATGTTGCCTAACCCTCACAAAAGGTAGTAGCTACTTTTCTCATATTGAGACCAACTATAAAATATTACACAGAACTTATATAACCCCCACCAAAATGCACGCAATCTCGCAGACCAACACACACCTGTGTTTCAGAGGATGCGGCCTACCAGGGACCATTGCCCATATATGGTGGTTCTGCCCAATTGTCAAGAGATACTGGGACCAAGTTACTTCCATCCTAAGTACGGCCCTAGAAAAATCTCTCTCACCAGACCCCCTACTTCTACTACTGGGAGACAAGCCACCGGGTTGGAACTTCCCCCAACATAGGCTCTCCCAACATATAGCTAAAGCCGCAAGAATACACATAGCTCGCCAATGGAGGCAAACAACACTGTCAATGGATCTTACAGATCATATTATTAGTGACATCCTAATCTCGGAACGAACTCTAGCCATAATTAATGACAATACACTTGCCTTCACCAGGACTTGGCAGCCCTGGCTCTCTTGCTCTCATACATTGGGTCTTCGCTCCTGTGCCCTTTCTTTTTGACCTCTAGCTATACTACTGCAGAGACACCCTGTCCTACTCCTGAATACAATTACAAATGTATTGACTAGATGCAACCAACCAACTGTATTTTCCTGTGTACCGCTATTAATGCCATGACCAAATCGTACCAATACCCATTCTATATTGTTTATGTACTGTACTGCCCTATGTTAAGGGCTTTCTGAAATGCGAATTTGCAATCATCTGCTTATTTCAATAAAAACCTTTGAAACTAAAAAGTCCAAATATCCTCTGGCTTTTTTGGAGCTTCGCTTCGCAATTAGGCGAGTGTGTCCTTTCAATCATGTATATCAAAAAAGATTTGACCAGCGCTGCAAAGTTTTCACTTATGTCACTCCTACCACCAACACCACGTGGAGAGCGACTCACCGATTTCGTTGGACCACAGATTATAATGGTCTAATGCGCATGCGGGGCATTCAGGCTCCCCTCGCCTATACTGTACTCCGCTCTTGCTGCAGCCACCATCAATCGTTACGTTTTCAAGCAAACGTCTCCAACATATACAGCTTTTCCTCAAGATATAATATTGAGAAACTCACATAGCGCAACACTGTATAAAATTGCATATTTTTATTCCTTTTTATGCACTTACAGATTCGCAGTAGGTTTGGCACATAGAGTTTTTCCCACGGGCTCTCCCCCGCTCAGCCTCCCGGTATGGCTGAATGGAATCCTCAATCCTACTCGTATGGGTCTGCCCTGGCCTCCCACCGTCTATCTGGAAGTGCGGAAGACGCCGTCTGCAGGTCCGCCTGATCGATTTCGTCACTGCACGTGACTCATCAGGGGCTCGGACCTGCTACGGCGCGTGTATGCTCTAAAACTCTATCCTGGTTCGCTATTGGTTGGGAGTGACTCTGTCACCTCCCCTCAACAAAACTTTATTTAAAATTTGCTCTCCAGCATGGTTACGTATAACATGGTGCTGTAACCACGTCTGGTGTAAACTTTAGCATGATATTTCAAACGTAGTCAGCTAAAAGAAAGGATACTTATCCTCTACAAGTATACAATTTACACAGATAGCGGGCACCTTGCAGGATTTTACATTACAAAGTCAGTCACCCCGTGAAACTCCGCGGGTGAGAGCCCATGTTTACAACCCAATTATCGTGTTAAACGTTAAAACATGAATTTTAATAAAAAAAATTTAAATATCATAAGAAATATCGCCAAGGTGATTATATTCTAGGCACATGTAAACAGAATTCTTTTACTTTACTTTCTGCTTTTTATTTTCAGTCAGGCTTCTAAATTCCTTATTCCTTAGCATATATTGCCCACAAGTGGGTGAAGATTTTACTGCATATTAGATAATTTATGTTAGAGTGGGGAGATTTTTCTCCTATATATATTTATTCTACAATCATTTTCATCATAACTATACTGTTATTACTGCATTTGAATGCAATATCATTACTTTTCTATCAGAGTGGGCTTCCTCCCATGCACTTTCTGCGCGAATCGCTGCAGTTATGTTTTTTCTATCCTTGTTCAATAAAACATTTCAGATCAATGTCTATATTAAACCCCTTCGGGGTCAAGGTTTCAAGTTCGTATATCCACTGCATTTCCTTCTGAGATAGCAACCGGATAAAGTTGCCTCCCCTCCAATGTTTATTAACCTTTTCCAGTCCACAAAAGAATAAGTGGGCTGGGTTTTGTTGGTGTTTCCATCTGAAATGGGAGGACACGCTGTGTCCCTTAACCCCATTTTTTATATTTCTGACATGCTCGCCTATTCTGGCCTGTAATGATCTCTTTGTCCGTCCTATATATTGCATACCACAGGTACACCACAGTAGGTATACAACACCCTTTGTGTTACATGTGATATTCTGTTTTATTTTCTTCTGTATTCCGTTTGAGAATGATTTTATTTTAGTGGTCTTATTACTCTTAGCTTCCCGACATCCTACACAGTCTTTGCATGGGAAGAAGCCCTCCATCTGCCAAAAGGGGCCTATTGGATTTTTTGGGGGGTCCACACAGCTCGGTACCAGTAAGTTCTTCAGATTTCGAGCTTTCCGATAAATAAATCTAGGTTTTTCTGGTACTACACTCCTAAGAGCCGGATCTTCCTTAAGCACCTCCCAATGCTTTTTTACTATGTGTTCCATTTTCCTAAACTGACCACTAAAATTAGTAATGAATGCAATCTCTTGTTGTTCATTCGGATTTCTGGTGGATTTCTGTAGGTATTTTTCCCTATCTCCTCTTCCCACCTCCATCATGCACCTTTGCAATTCGGTTTCCTCATAACCCTTTACTTTAAATCTTTCTATCATGATTTGTGCCTGATTCACATAGTCTTCCATTTTACTACAGTTTCTCCTCATGCGTATCATCTGCCCCTTCGGGATTCCCCTAATCCAAGTTGGATGATGGTTTCTGCTGACGGGCATGAACCCATTCCTATCGGTCTCCTTAAAGAAACTCCTGGTGTGTAATTTGCCTCCCTCCTTAAAAATTAGGAGGTCCAAAAAGTGAATCTCATTGAGTTCATGATCAACACTAAGTTGAATATTCCTCGTGTTGTCATTTAATTGAGTGAAAAAAAGTTCAAGTGAGTTACTATCACCCTTCCAGAGGAGGAACAGGTCATCAATGTAACGCCCCCCAAAGCAAAAGTTGCCCTGGATCCGTCCCATCGACGACCTGCTCCTCCCACCGTGCCATAAACAAATTTGCCAGTGCCGGGGCATATCCTGCCCCCATAGCACATCCTCTGTGCTGAAGAAAAAATGCCCCCTTATGCCAAAAGTAATTTCTCCCTAGTGCAAATTCCAGGAGTTTTAAAATGAAGGCCTGTTGGATTTCTGGGACCATGTCCGTCCTCCTCATATAATGGAAAACTGCTTCCATGGCCAAATGGTGGGGTATACTGGTATACAGTGCCGATACGTCGGCTGTAACCAGCCTTGTGTCCTCATCCACTTCTAGGCCCTCAATTTTTTGAATCATGTGTTTTGTGTCTTTAATAACATAAGGTAATTTTTGTACCATAGGTTGAAGGAACTCGTTTAAGTATATTCCCAAATGATGTGTGACCGACCCCAATCCGCTGATGATAGGTCTCCCAGGGGGATTTACTCTATCTTTGTGTATCTTTGGGACCTGGTACACTATTGGTATTCTGGGCGCTGATGGGATGAGGAAATCGAACTCCGCATCCTTCAGCATTCCCTCCCTCAGTCCCTCTTTGGCCAGAGTCCTAAGTTCCTCTAAATACTGTTTAGTTGGATCCCCTTTTAGTTTTGTATACGTATCCCTATCTTCAATCAGTCCATCCAGTGTGGCATGATATTGTGCCTTATTAAGGACCACTAGCCCCCCCCCCCCCCCTTATCTGCCGGTCTGATGACAAGGTCTTTCTCTTTAAGCATCTCTCGAGCAGTTTTAATCTCCAAACTTTCTTTTCCCACTTGTATCTTTCTGATGTCTTTCTCCACCAATTTCTTAAATACTTCAATTGATTTATAACTCCCCCCCTCTTGTGGGTTAAAGGTTGATGGATTTTTTAGTGGGGTATGTTGAAATGCTGAGGTATTGTTAAATCTGGCATGGGGCCCTTCTTTATTTGCAAAATATTTTTTAATATTCAATTTTCTGGTAAAACGTTGTAAATCCACATAGGTTTGGAATTTAAGATTATTTTTGGGAGCATCTTTTAATCCCTGATCTAATAGTCTGACCCCTTTTCCTCCAATGGGGATCCACTAAGGTTAAATATACCCTCCCCCTTCAGAATCTCCTTCTTTTGAAGTTTTCGACCTCCTCGTTTTCCTCGTCTTGCCCCCTTTTTCTGTCCCTCCTGATGCTGTCGTCCACTGGGCTGTAGGGTCCCCCCCTCTCGTATCCTAATCGGTTGTGTTCTATTGGGGGTCTGTGATAACCTCGGCCCTCCTCTAAAAAAGGCCTGTAGTTACTTTCGTGTCTTATTGGGTCATATCTATTGGAAACCGGAACCTCCGATTGCCAGCTAACATGTCCCCTTCTATCGAACTGTCTCCCCCTATTCCCTCTGGGCTCTTGATATCCTCCCCTTCTGGGTGGAATCTGATAAGGTTGGTATATTTGTTGGGGTTGGTAATCCCGCCCTCCATGGGGTTGATAATCTTTTTTAGGGGTTTTTTTGTTATAAGGTTTTTGGGGGACATATTGTGGTTTTTGTGGGGCATAGTTTGTCGTGTTGGGTCCCCTTGGTGGGGGATCCCCCTCACCTTCCCCAGCTCCTGCCCCACTTGCCATGGCACCATGTTATACGTAACCACGCTGGAGAGCAAATTTTAAATAAAGTTTTGTTGAGGGGAGGTGACAGAGTCACTCCCAACCAATAGCGAACCAGGATAGAGTTTTAGAGCATACACGCGCCGTAGCAGGTCCAAGCCCCTGATGAGTCACGTGCAGTGACGAAATCGATCGGGCGGACCTGCAGACGGCGTCTTCCGCACTTCCAGATAGACGGTGGGAGGCCAGGGCGGACCCATACGAGTAGGATTGAGGATTCCATTCAGCCATACCGGGAGGCTGAGCGGGGGAGAGCCCGTGGGAAAAACTCTATGTGCCAAACCTACTGCGAATCTGTAAGTGCATAAAAAGGAATAAATATATGCAATTTTATACAGTGTTGTGCTATGTGAGTTTCTCAATATTATATCTTGAGGAAAAGCTGTATATGTTGGAGACGTTTGCTTGAAAACGTAACGATTGATGGTGGCTGCTGCAAGAGCGGAGTACAGTATAGGCGAGGGGAGCCTGAATGCCCCGCATGCGCATTAGACCATTATAATCTGTGGTCCAACGGAATCGGTGAGTCGCTCTCCACGTGGTGTTGGTGGTGGAAGTGACATAAGTGAAAACTTTGCAGCGCTGGTCAAATCTTTTTTGATATAAAGTACAACACCAGCCTGCTCCCTCACATAACACTGTTGATGCAAAAAACCCTTACAAGGCATGGTTCAGTTAGCCCCAAAAGGGAAAAAAATCCTTCCCAGCCCCAGAAGGCAATCAGGTAAAATCCCTGGATCAACACCACTGGGCATTACCTAGTGATTATAGCCATGGATGTCTTTCAACACAAGGAAAGCATCTAAGCCCCCTTTAAATGCAGATATAGAATTTGCCATAACTACTTACTGTGGCAATGCATTTCACATTTTAATTACTCTTACTGTAAATAACCCTTTCCTAAATAAATGGCTGAAACGGGTTTCCTCCATGTGCAGATCATGTCCCCTAGCCATTTGTAAGAACCTAGCGACAAAAAGCTAATCCGCTAAGCTTTCATATTGCCCTCTGACGTATTTATACATGTTAATTAGATCTCCTCTTAGACGTGTTTTCTCTAGACTAAATTAATTCAGTTTATCAAACCATTCATGGTAAGTGAGACCTTTCATCCCTTGTATTCATTTTGTTGCTCATCTCTGCACCTGCTCTAAAACTGCACTCTCTTTCCTGTAATGTGGTGCCCAGAACTGAATTCCATATGTGACCTTACTAGTGAGTTAAAGAGTCTGAAGCCTTTAAAAAAATCCTCTTTTTATTTGACATTTATGTTAAGCAGTATGAGCATAGCTAAAACGCCGCCTTCACGATGTAATTAAACCCCCAAATCCCCGGGGCAAAATTCTGGGCTTCTTTCTGGTAGAGGCAGAGCTTTGTGCAATAGCTCTGCCTCTACTTGCATCAATCTCCGTGGATCACCACCTCCTCCCGCCCCATCAGTCTTCTTTCACTGAGAGGGGCGAGGAGAGGGGGCCATCAGCAGAGATTGACGCTAATGGAGGCAGAGCTTACAGCGCTAAAATCTGCCTCCCAGGGCAGCAAAATCCACAACCTGGAAAGTTGTGGAATTTTGCCCCGGTATTTGGGGGGTTTAATTACATTGTTCTGCCGTGGGAATGCAGCTATACTCGTACTGCTTAACATAAATGTCAAATAAAAAGAGGATTTTTGGAAGGCTTCAGACTCTCTCTTAAAGTAATTGATCAAAAATGATCAGTCATGCCCATTAGCTGCTAAATTACCATTAACCAATCCTATTGGTCAGTGGGATCAATCCGAAAAATGAATTGATTCAGTTAAACTGATCGAATCGGCTATTGGGAATCTTGTAGTTAATGGACATGACCGATCGTTTCCAATCGATTGTTTCCAATTACTGTGGTAATCGGTCACCATAAAATTGTAACTTATTGGGTACGTTTAGAATCACCCATGAGGGCATGGTTGGTTGATTTTTACAACCTACTGTAAGGCTTTGTTCACATCTAAAATCAAAATTGCTGACGCCAGCGTTTTGCGATTTTTAGCTTGATTTTTTTATCGCCTACCAGCGTTCATCTGCGCACTGCATTTTTAGGCAGGCGTTTTGTAATCACTTTTTTGGGGGCGATTTGTGATTTTTAGCTAGTTTTTGCCCAGATTTAAAGAGCCCCTTACCTAAATAATGGAAATTAGTATAAATAATCTTTTTAAGGAGTGTACTGGGTAGGATATGTAAGGGGAGTGATACCTGCAATGCTTTGTGGGTTTGTAGAGAGGATTATAGTGATGGAGGAAGAGTTAGTTTTCTTTTTGTCTGCTGCTGCTTTCATGAGGGCAAGGTGCAGGCCTCCTCGGTACTGGGTGCATCCCATGAATGTGAGTTGACATTGGAAGAGACAATTCCAGTCTAATTACCAATATATAAGTGCTCATCCACAAAAACATTTGCTTACACTAGAATTAATATATACAGGTACATTTAAATGTTTTGTTGGCATTTCTCTGTGTTAGGCTAGGTCCACACTAGGCACGGTTGCAGAATGAAGCCTGTGGTCCGTGCTCGGGTTGACAACCCGGAACGCAACCAGATCCGTTTTGCAAAAAGTACATCAGTTTTCGTTCCATTTTTCACCCCCAAAAACATACAGAAAACATCCCTATGGATGTTTGAGGATATTGGCCAATAGGAAGGTAGTGGGAGGGTTTTTGGGGAAAATAAGCAATCAATTTGCCAATGTGGATCAGTAGGAAGGAAGCGGGCATGGGGGAAAAAAACTGTACTTTAACTATTTATGGGCATGTGGAATGTAGTGGAAGGGGTTTTGAGTGTGGATTTTGGGCAATAGGAAGGAAGTGGGAGTGGCTATGCTGTAAAGAAACAACTGTGGAACCATATAAGGACATTTGTAATGTACAGGGGAGGGTTTGGGGAGTGGCTATTGTCTGGAAAACGTTTTTTTGGAGCCCACTTGAGAGTACGTACATGCAAGACCACAGCACCACAGCCCGGCCAAGGCCATGGACCCCATCGTATTTATGTACTGGTTGAAGCTAGCCTGGCTGGGGGTCTTCCTGTACTATACTAGGAACCTCCTGCACTCAACAAGGAGAAGATGGTGGGTCCATCCTCTCCTGCAAGAGAGGTAGTAGAAAGGGCAGTTCAGTCAGCTGTACCAAGACCTCCGGCAACCCCCACTAAAGTTCTTCAAGTATTGCCAGATGTCTGTGAGTGTGTAAGTACCCTTTTTTTTTTTTTTTTTTTTTTTAACCTACCTATAATTACCTTGTCCTGACCCCACATTTGTCACATGGCTCATCGTGATGTCCTTTATAAACTTCTGGAGATGTTGAGGCCCGATCTTCAGAAGAAGGACACTAGGTTGAGGAAGGCCATCACCATGGAGGAGCAACTCCTGATCACCTTGCGGTATGTAATGTATGCTATAGCTATAACACTTTGCTCTTTGAAATGATGAGACCAATTTTTCGTTTTTCTTAAAGAGAACCTGTACTGAGTAAAATTATTTAAAATAAACACATGAGGTAACTTCAAATGAACATTACATAGTTACCTTGCCATCAGTTCCTCTCAGAAGCTCACCATTTGCTTCTTACAGTGATTCCTTCCAGTTCTGACAACATTTTGTCAGAACTGAAATATATCAGTTGCTGTCAGTTATATATCAGTTGCTGTCAGTTACAGCTGAGAGGAGAACTGATGTGTCCATGTTTCCCTATGGCTCAAGTGGGCAATGTTACAGTTTAACAGTGTGCTGACCAGGAAGCTGTTATGGGGTAATGGCCATTTTCAAAATGGAGGACGGAGAATCCCATTGATCACAGTTGACAGACAGGATGCAGGAGAGGAAAAATAGATTGAGGAGTAGACTACACAGGAGGTAAGTATGACTTGTGTATGTTTATTTGTCTTTTAATTTTCAGTTCAGGTTTTCTTTAAAGCGGTATTGTCGCCATAAAAATACAACTTCAACAGCAACTGGTCTGAGTGTATTAAGTGATAAATATGCTAATCCTGCATTCAAAACTTGCAAAAAAATTTCTGCTGTTATGGTTTGGAGTTATCACATACTTTAGGAGCACTGACCCTAGTGCCAAACAGTGCCAAAAAGTTAAATGCTGGGAGTTCTTTTTATCTATAATATATTCCTCCTCTTCCATTTATTTCCCTGCCTAGCTGACTTGTGTTTACAAGCAAGGCTGAGGTGACTCAGTGATTGGTTGTGTAAATAAAAAAAAGACTCTGGGAGGAGGGCAGCTAATGAATACACAATGAGCAAGAGAAAAGTGGGGGGGGGGGGGGGGACAAGAGTCAGGGAGAATATGATGTCAGCATTAGCTTGGCAAGATTGCCACTGCCTAGAATAGGATTTTCTGCTTTTCCTTTGTAAAATTCACAGGAATCATTACGTGGATAGCACAATACATCTGGTATGTAAGTAGAAGTAGTATTTATCTACTTATATATGTGTTTTTTATTTCTAGGTTAGCATGGGTGTCACTTCTTCTTTAACAAAACTACTAACATGGTAGGAAAACAAAATGTAAACTTCCAACTTGGAAGAGTAGCTCAGGTTCAGTAAATCAAGTTGCTGCTCAGACATTCTTGTGTTGTTTACAAGTCATTTCCATTGTGTATCTTTCCTCGCCCCTCCCCCAGACCAGGTCTTGTCCATTGTCTCATTTTCTCACTGACTGGCCATGGCTTGGGAGGGGCCAGCCCAGCTTCAACCATGTGGCAGACACTGCCTGGCTCACTAGCTTTAGTTACCTGTCCTTCAAGACCAAGGATCAGCTCAAGCCCACTCACTTGAAGATGGAAAAGATGTGATGGACTTGTGATGATTGCCTGGTCTTGAAGGGCAGGTAGCAAAGCTAGTGAACCAGGGGCCTGGGACAATGAGGTATTCTGCACACCTAAGCAGCAAACTTCAAAAGTGCAAAGTAGTTGAGGTGCAGTACCTGAGAAATGTAATCGAACTATCTTACAAACAGTACTAAACTCTAAACATTAGCACTCCAACTGTATGCCAGACAGTGCCTGAATCACTAGCTGTAGCTACCTGTCCCTCAAGACCAAGAATCAGCACAAGCCTACTTGTAGTCAGAAGATGAAGAGGGACAAGCTGTCATGGACCTGTGTTGATCACCTGGTCTTGAAGGGCAGGTTGCAAAGCTAGTGAAATATGGAACTTGGATCAGGGAAAAAAAGGACGTTTCCTCCACGGTTCTGGGAAGACGTAGTAGGAGTGCTTGTTTGCATGCCACCATCTAGCTGGGTTAAAATGGGCCATTCCTCTGCATGAAAGGAAGGGAAAGAAGGGCCTGGATGGTAACCCTGGTGTGACTGAGAGGGATATGGACCCTGGTATGGCTAAGTGGGAGATGGTTGCCATTCGCTGGGTGCCCTACTTGGTGGTGTTGAGTAATCTAAAAGATTTTTGACAGCCTCAAGTAAATTACATTGGCAATGTATCAGCCTATGTTGTGGGACTTGTGGCAAAAGCAACATCACAGAATAGTACAGTTGGCTCTTTTGGTGTTGCATAAGGCGATCAACCTCTCGGCGATGCTGCATGCCAGCATTTTGAAGGTGCTCCTGAAACTGCTGCCTTTCCTTTTGCAGTTGCTGGTTGGATTCGTCCAATTGTTTTTTTAGGGTTTCAATATGTTCCAGATATTGCAGTGAAAGACTGGAAGTTGCATGATCCTGTAACCTTCTGGAAACTATAGCTTCTAGATTCCGCATCATGCCCACAAGGCTGGAAACTGCTCCAGCCATCTGTACATTTGCCATTCTGGCCTGCCCACGAGCATCTGAGGGACGAGTAGATGCTTGTCTCTGTTCTGAATGAGGGGTTTCTGTACTTGCTTGTTCGGTGGCAGGTTCTTTAGCAGGTCATGGGGTGGACGTTGATGCAATTGGTGGCATTGATGCAAGAGATTCATCATCTTCGGCTATGTCATCCACGTTAATGGTTGGCTTCCATAGAAGTCTTAGGAGATGTATCCCTAGTCTCCAGGGCAGGTTCCAAATTTGAGTCATCCAAGAGTGCGTCAGTTATCTTCAGTACTGTGGATAAAAAGAAACGGCAATTGCTAGATGACAAAAAAAAGTACAGATGCACTTGTGTTTCCTTAAAAAGAATGGCGTTGGAAGATTACAATTTTATGATAGCAGATACTTAACAGCCTGTCTCTAATACTTTTAGCCTACTTAAAGAGGAACTCCAGTGAAAATAATGTAGTAAAAAAAGTGCTTCATTTTTTACCATAATTATGTATAAATGATTTAGTCAGTGTTTGCTCATTGTAAAATCTTTCCTCTCCCAGATTAACATTCTGACATTTATTACATGGTGACATTGTTACTGTGGGCAGGTTATTTAGCTGTTTCTAGCTGCTCTGTCTGTTACAGACAGCTAATAACAGCTATTTCCTGTCTCTGAACATTGTTACATTGTGGCAGTTTGCCAGCAGTACCGCGGTATTCAGAGGTTCTTGTGGGAGGGGTTTCAGCACAAAATCAGTCACACAGCGCCCCCTGATGGTCTGTTTGTGAAAATCATTGTCTTTCTCATGTAAAATGGGGTATCAGCTACTGATTGGGAAAAAGTTCAATTCTTGGTTGGAGTTTCTCTTTAAGGGTCGATGGCTAAAAGTATTAGAGACAGGGTCAGGAGGACTGCCAGGCAACTGGTATTGTTTAAAAGATAATTAATATGACAGCCTCCATATATAGGTCCTTCTCAAATAATTAGCATATTGTGATAAAGTTCATTATTTTCTGTAATGTACTGATACACATTAGACTTTCATATATTTTAGATTCATTACACACAACTGAAGTAGTTCAAGCCTTTTATTGTTTTAATATTGATGATTTTGGCATACAGCTCATGAAAACCCCAAATTCCTATCTCAAAAAAATTAGCATATCATGAAAAGTTTCTCTAAACAAGCTATTAACCTAATCATCTGAATCAACTAATTAACTCTAAACACCTGCAAACGATTCTTGAGGCTTTTAAAAACTCCCAGCCTGGTTCATTACTCAAAACCGCAATCATGGGTAAGACTGCCAACCCGACTGCTGTCCAGAAGGCCATCATTGACACCCTCAAGCAAGAGGGTAAGACACAAAGACATTTCTGAATAGGCTGTTCCCAGAGTGCTGTATCAAGGCACCTCAGTTAGAAGTCTGTGGGAAGGAAAAAGTGTGGCAGAAAACGCTGGACCCTGAGGAAGATTGTGGAGAAGGACTGATTCCAGACGTTGGGGGACCTGCGGAAGCAGTGGACTGAGTCTGGAGTAGAAACATCCAGAGCCACCGTGTACAGGCGTGTGCAGGAAATGGCTACAGGTGCCGCATTCCCCAGGTTAAGCCACTTTTGAACCAGAAACAGCGGCAGAAGCACCTGACCTGGGCTACAGAGAAGCAGCACTGGACTGTTGCTCACTGGTCCAAAGTACTTTTTTCGGATGAAAGCAACTTTTGCATGTCATTCGGAAATCAAGGTGCCAGAGTCTGGAGGAAGACTCGTGAGAGGGAAATGTCAAAATGCCTGAAGTCCAGTGTCAAGTACCCAAGTCAGTGATGGTCTGAGGTGCCATGTCAGCTGCTGGTGTTGCTCCACTGTGTTTTATCAAGGGCAGGGCCAATGCAGCTAGCTATCAGGAGATTTTGGAGCACTTCATGCTTCCATCTGCAGAAAAGCTTTATGGAGATGAAGATTTCATTTTTCAGCACGACCTGGCACTTGCTCACAGTACCAAAACCATTGGTAAATGGTTTACTGACCATGGTATTACTGTGCTCAATTGGCCTGCCAACTCTCCTGATCCAAACCCCATAGAGAATCTGTGGGATATTGTGAAGATAAAGTTGAGAGACGCAAGACCCAACACTCTGGATGAGCTTAAGGCCACTATCAAAGCATCCTGGGCCTCCATAACACCTGAGCAGTACAGGCTGATTGCCCCCATGCCACGCCGCATTGAAGCAGTTATTTCTGCAAAAGGATTCCCGACCATGTATTGAGTGCATAACTGAACATAATTATTTAAAGGTTGACTTTTTTTGTTTTAAAAACACTTTTCTTTTATTGGTCGGATGAAATATGCTAATTTTTTGATAGGAATTTTGGGTTTTCATTAGCTGTATGCCAAAATCATCAATATTAAAAAAAAAAAAAAAAGCCTTGAACTACTTCAGTTGTGTGTAATGAATCTAAAATATATGACAGTCTAATGCTTATCAGTACTTGACAGAAAATAATGAACTTTATCACGATATGCTAATGTTTTGAGAAGGACCTGTACAGCGGAGGGAGGGGAGACAAGTGAGTTGCAGTTTGGAGACACTGGAGGGGGGGCCGTGAGGGGCAGTTTGTAGACACTGAAGGGTTGGGCTTTAAGTGGCAGTTTGGAGACACTGTAGGGGAGGGCAGAGAGTGGCAGTTTGGAGACACTGTAGGGGGGTGGCCGTGAGTGCTAGTTTGGAGACACTGGGGGGGGGGGGGGGCAGTGAGTAGAGGTTTGGAGACAATGTAGGGGGGCAGTGAGTGGCAGTTTTTAGACACTGGAGGGGGAAGCAGTGAGTGGCAGTTTGGGTAAACAACCATTATCTCAAAACACATCTATAGCACACCATACACAAGAGGGCACACTTATGTTCCTTGGCCTGCTTCCTGGCTGCAAAGGTGTCATAGTCATTCACAAACTGCTTTGTGATGTCCTCCCAAACGAGTCTGACATGATGAAGGTCGCTGTACCTGTCATGGTGCTCGTCATACAGCTCTGGCCACTCCTGGATGGCCATAATAAGGTCCTCCACGTTGATGAAGCTCCTTGTCGGCATGATGGCTGCACTCATCTCTCCCAGCTTGTCAACAGGAAGCTGTCAGAGATGATGAGGGGAGGTGAAGGAAGCACTGTTGTCTGTGTAGAGCAGGGGTCCCCAACCACCGGGCCGCGGCCCACTGCCGGTCCGTGGGCAGTTTCCAGCTGGGCCGCGGCGGGTCTGGCCTCTCGCCCCTCCTCCCCCCGCGGCCGCCGCTGCTGTCACCTTATGAGCTGGCGGCCGCTTCCTGTCACAGATTCCCCGTAGCCGCTCTCCTCTGTGTAGCATCTCCTTGTTACAGCAGCGCTTCCTGTGCGTCCTGATGACCGTCTGATGAAGCCCGAGGGGTGGACGATACTGGTAACCGATGTGAGCCGCAGGTGACGTCACAGGCTTCTCCGTGTTTGGAACTGAATGGCGTGGAGCGCCAGCGGCAATACAGCTTGAGGGGGTATGAGAGGAGACAGCGGGCGGCAGAAGTACCTGGTCATCACGAGGATTTAACAGCGGAAGACTGTCCTTAGGAGGTGGTGAGAGACCTCCGGGCACCGCTAGTTATACCGCATGCTACTTACCCGCTCCCCCCGCAGCCTTATATCTTGCAATACGATAAGAACTGCCTGATTAATTATACAGTAGAAGTGGAGCATTTCCTTGGAGCTGTTGTTATCAGGACAAGGACTTATACTGGCAGCTAAGCAATCTGGACCAAAGAATTCCTGTATGGACACACTTTATATCATTAGTCTGAGCTAACAGGAGAGACACTCCCGGGAGTATAAAGACATTGGTGTGTGTGGACACAGGATGATTGAGAAGCATGTTTGACACAGCCGGCTGTGTATGTTTAGGCTGAGAATCACTGTAGGCTCACGGTTTTATGGGGGATATTGGGGGGTTTTGTATTGCTATTTCAATAAAGTATAGTGTGATATGAAGACTTGATGGTAGTTTGTGGTTGTTTGGAGATTAGATTAACCATATGAGGCTCCCCTATTTGAGGGTACACACAATTGAACAATAGATCGGAGCGCTTAATACTATTGTTGTAAGGAGGGAAGGAGGCGGGGCAGCGGCTTCCTGTAGCAGCGATCACCATTACCATGGGAACTGCTGCCCCGCCTCCTTCCCTTCTTACAGCAGCCGTGCGACGCTGCTGTAAATAAAAGATGCTGCACGGAGGAGAGCGGCTATGGGAATCTGTGACAGGAAGCGGCTGTCAGCTCATAAGGTAACAGGAGAGGCGGCCGTGGGGGGAGTGGGCTACACTGGGGCACTATACTAGCTATCCTAGGGAACTATACTAGCTATACTGGGGCACATGGGGCACTATACTTGCTATACTGGGGCACTATACTAGCTATACTGGGGCACATGGGGCACTATACTAGCTATCCTGGGGCACTATACTAGCTATACTGGGGCACATGGGGCACTATACTAGCTATACTGGGGCACATGGGGCACTATACTAGCTATACTGGGGCACATGGGGCACTATTCTAGCTATACTGGGGCACATGGGGCACTATACTAGCTATCCTGGGGCACTATACTAGCTATCCTGGGGCACACTGGGCACTATACTAGCTATATTGGGGCACACTGGGCACTATACTAGCTATCCTTGGGCACTATACTAGCTATCCTTGGGCACTATACTAGCTATCCTGGGGCACACTAGCTATACTGGGGCACACTAGGCACTATACTAGCTATCCTGGGGCACTATACTAGGTATCCTGGGGCACACTGGGCACTATACTAGCTATCCTGGGGCAAACTGGGAACTATACTAGCTATCCTGGGGCACACTGGGCACTATACTAGCTATACTGGGGAACACTGGGCACTATACTAGCTATCCTGGGGCACTATACTAGCTATCCTGGGTCACACTGGGCACTATATTCGCTATACTGGGGCACACTTGGCACTATACTAGCTATCTTGGGGCACTATACTAGCTATCCTGGGGCACATGGGGCACTATACTAGCTATTCTGGGGCACACTGGGCACTATACTAGCTATCCTGGGGCACTATATTAGCTATCCTGGGGCACACTGGGCACTATACTAGCTATACTGGGGCACACTGGGCACTATACTGGGGCACACTGGGCACTATACTAGCTATCCTGGGGCACTATACTAGCTATCCTGGGGCACTATACTAGCTCACATGGGGCACTATACTAGCTATCCTGGGGCACACTGGGCACTATACTAGCTATCCTGGGGCACTATACTAGCTATCCTGGGGCACACTGGGCACTATACTAGCTATACTGGGGCACACTGGGCACTATACTAGCTATCCTGGGGCACTATACTAGCTATACTGGGGCACACTGGGCACTATACTAGCTATCCTGGGGCACTATACTAGCTATCCTGTGGCACATGGGGCACTATACTAGCTATACTCGGGCACATTGGGGCACTATACTAACTATACTGGGGCACACTGGGTACTATACTAGCTATACTGGGGCACACTGGGCACTATACTAGCTATCCTGGGGCACTATACTAGCTATCCTAGGGCACACTGGGCACTATATTAGCTATACTGGGGCACACTTGGCACTATACTAGCTATCCTGGGGCACACTGGGCACTATACTAGCTATACTGGGGCACACTGGGCACTATACTAGCTACCCTGGGGCACTATACTAGCTATCCTGGGGCACACTGGGCACTATACTAGCTATACTGGGGCACACTGGGCACTATACTAACTATACTGGGGCACACTGGGCACTATACTAGCTATTCTGGGGCACTATACTAGCTATCCTGGGGCACACTGGGCACTATACTAGCTATCCTGGGGCACTATACTAGCTATCCTGGGGCACACTGGGCACTATACTAGCTATCCTGGGGCACACTGGGCACTATACTAGCTATCCTGGGGCACTATACTAGCTATCCTGGGGCACACTGGGCACTATACTAGCTATACTGGGGCACACTGGGCACTATACTAGCTATCCTGGGGCACTATACTAGCTATACTGGGGCACTATACTAGCTATACTGGGGCACACTGGGCACTATACTAGCTATCCTGTGGCACATGGGGCACTATACCAGCTATACTCGGGCACATTGGGGCACTATACTAGCTATCCTGGGGCACATTGGCACTATACTAGCTATTCTGGGGCACACTGGGCACTATACTAGCTATACTGGGGCACACTGGGCACTATACTAGCTATACTGGGGCACACTGGGCACTATACTAGCTATTCTGGGGCACTATACTAGCTATCCTGGGGCACTATACTAGCTATCCTGGGGCACACTGGGCACTATACTAGCTATCCTGGGGCACACTGGGCACTATACTAGCTATACTGGGGCACACTGGGCACTATACTAGCTATCCTGGGGCACTATACTAGCTTTACTGGGGCACACTGGGCACTATACTAGCTATCCTGGGGCACTATACTAGCTATCCTGTGGCACATGGGGCACTATACTAGCTATACTCGGGCACATTGGGGCACTATACTAGCTATCCTGGGGCACATGGGGCACTATACTAGCTATTCTGGGGCACACTGGGCACTATACTAGCTATCCTGGGGCACTATACTAGCTATCCTGGGGCACACTGGGCACGATATTAGCTATACTGGGGCACACTTGGCACTATACTAGCTATACTGGGGCACACTGGGCACTATACTAGCTACCCTGGGGCACTATACTAGCTATCCTGGGGCACACTGGGCACTATACTTGCTATACTGGGGCACACTGGGCACTATACTGGCTATACTGGGGCACACTGGGCACTATACTAGCTATCCTGGGGCACTATACTAGCTATCCTGGGGCACTATACTAGCTATCCTGGGGCACACTGGGCACTATACTAGCTATCCTGGGGCACGATACTAGCTATCCTGGGGCACTATACTAGCTCTCCTGGGGCACACTGGGCACTATACTAGCTATCCTGGGGCACGATACTAGCTATCCTGGGGCACACTGGGCACTATACTAGCTATACTGGGGCACACTGGGCACTATACTAGCTATCCTGGGGCACTATACTAGCTATCCTGGGGCACACTGGGCACTATACTAGCTATACTGGGGCACACTGGGCACTATACTAGCTATCCTGGGGCACTATACTAGCTATCCTGGGGCACTATACTAGCTATACTGGGGCACACTGGGCACTATACTAGCTATCCTGTGGCACATGGGGCACTATACTAGCTATACTCGGGCACATTGGGGCACTATACTAGCTATCCTGGGGCACATGGGCACTATACTAGCTATTCTGGGGCACACTGGGCACTATACTAGCTATACTGGGGCACTCACTATATTAGCTATACTGGGTCACTATACTAGCTATACTGGGGCAACTATATTTGGTCACTTTGATACTAAGTATACTGGGACAATATACTAGCTGTACCGGGGTAACTAGACTCCCCAAACTGTGCTTGCTGTGCCGCCGTGAATACCCCCCCCCCCCCCCCCCCCCCCCCCGAGAAAATTTTGGACGGTTACCGGTCCACGGGCCGTAAAAGGTTGGGGGCCCCTGGTGTAGAGGGAGATCCATTTTAGCATTGCCCTTCACTACCCCTCCATGTACCAGGGAGTGATCTGGGTCTGTGAAAATCCTGCAAATTCGGACCGTTCAGGTTTCTCAATACGTATCCTCCGGAACGCCCGCATATACGGTTTTTGGGGGGGTGGGGGGTTTGAGTGAAGTCGGACGCTAATTTTAACATTGATATCTGTGGCTCTGGTTTTGTTCCGGGCAAAAAAACAGAGCCATGGATAAGTTTCTAGTGTGCACCTACTCTACAACAAGTGTGAACCCACTCTCGTGTGTAAAGGTGCATACTCACGCACTGCAGAAGCCAATGACGGGAGCGGATCGTTCAGGAACAGCCTTATCAGTCCGCCGACAGTGCGTACACATGAACTACAGTCTGCTGAAAGTCCGCCCAGCGGGAGGGTCAGACGTACCCGTCGTTGGCTTCTGTAGTGCGTAAGGTGCGTACACGCACTACAGCAGCCAACGATGGGTCTGCTGGCACCTCCCACTGGGCGGGTTTTCAGCAGACTGTAGTGCATGTGTACGCACTGTCTGCGGACTGATAAGGCTGTTTCTGAACGATCCGCCGGGCGGATCGTTCAGGAACAGCCTTATCAGTCCGCCGACAGTGCGTACACATGCACTACAGTCTGCTGAAAACCCGCCCAGCGGGAGGGTCTGACAGACCCGTTGTTTGCTTCTGTAGTGCGTGTGTACGCACCTTAAAGGGGAACTTCAGCCTAAACAAACATACTGTCATCAAGTTACATTTGTTATGTTAATTAGAATAGATAGGTAATATAATCTCTTACCCACTCCGTTTTAAAAGAACAGGCAAATGTTTGTGATTCATGGGGGCTGCCATCTTTGTCATGGGGGCAGCCATCTTTTTGGTTGAAAGGAGGTGACAAGGAGCAGGAGACACAGTTCCAACTGTCCTCTGTCCTGATTACCCCTCCCGGCTGCACACGCTAGGCTTCAAATGTCAAATTTAAAATGTAAAAGAAAAAAAAATTGCACCAAAAGCAGAACGAGAACAACAAAATCAGAAATCCCATCATGCTTTGTACAGCATCAGGGGAAAAAAGCCCGGGCAGTTTTCTTCTGTGCAGCTAAAAATGAGGCTTGTATAAGAGAAACAAAGTTCTGATGCTGTGAAACTGTTAAAGAAACCTTTTCAGTGCTGCTGAGTCGATTTTTAGTCCGGATGTTCACTTTAAGTGATATTTTGGCCCTTCAAAGGCATTTTATCTTAGGATATGTTAATGAACTCAAATGTCAACATATCTGACCACAATGTCCTTAGCAACAGCTAGAGGCAATCAATTTGCGCCCACTATACCTTAAAGGAATACTGTAGGGGGGTCGGGGGAAAATGAGTTGAACTTACCCGAGGCTTCTAACGGTCCCCCGCAGACATCCTGTGCCCGCGCAGCCGATGCTCCGGCCCCGCCTCCGGTTCACTTCTGGAATTTCAGACTTTAAAGTCTGAAAACCACTGCGCCTGCGTTGCCGTGTCCTCGCTCCCACTGATGTCACCTGCGCAGTATGCTTCTGGTAACATCAGCGGGATCGAGGACACGGCAACGCAGGCACAGTGGTTTTCAGACTTTAAAGTCTGAAAATCCACAAGTGAACCGGAGATGGGACAGGAGCATTGGTGAGTGGCTGCGTGGGCACAGGATGTCTGCGGGGGACCATTAGAAGCCCGGGTAAGTTCAACTCATTTTCCCCCGACCCCCCCCCTACAGTGTCCCTTTAAGTTATAATTATATTAAACTCACATTTTACAGCCCTCTCAACAATGCATCAGACAGTAATAGTAAACCTTATGAATCAACAAATGCAAATAGTCATTTTGTGTTTTTTTTCTTTTTATATATTTTTTTTCTGTCTGTAACTGACTCAATATTTTTTTGATACAAAAACTTTTTATTTTTTTATTTTTTTTTTAAAGGCAACACTACACACAACAAAATGTGCAGCTTGCACATGTCACACTTAAAGTGGTCAAATTGTAAATTAACACATTTTCTCCAGTTTGCATAATGTACTGGAGAAATTGTGGCCTAGACATTTATGGACAAATACAGGCTTCCAGCTGCCTATATGTCCTACACAAGTAGTTTTAAATATGTTAATGTAATAATTAAGGGGACCTAAACTGAGAGGGATATGGATGTTTCCATTTAAACAATACCAGTTGCCTGGCAGCCCTGCTGATCTTTGTTTGCAGTAGTGTCTGCATCACACACCTGAAATAAGCATGCAGCTAATCCAGTCTTACTTCAGTCAGAGCACATTATCTGCATGCTTGTTCAGGGGCTCTGGCTGAAATTATTAGAGACACAGGATCAGCAGGAGAGTCAGGCAACTGGTATTATTTTAAAAGGAAAAATCCATGTCCTTCTCAGTTTGTTCCCTTTAAGTATAAGTGCACCCTGTGCTCAAATATCAATAATATAGTAGTATAAGTGCACTGTGTGCTCAGATATCAGTAATATAATAGTATAAGTGCACTGTGTGCTCAAATATATAACAGTAATATAATGAAAAAACTAAACTATAAACATTAACAGTAAACATTCATTACCAGTTTGTGTAGGCATAGCCGGCCTTTGACCGGAGCAGTCGCTCAGGGCGCCGGCTTCCAAGGGGGCGCCTTTAGCTGGCTACCTATACTGAGGGCACCCACACCTGATTTCCTATACTGTGGTCACAGATAGCTGGCTACCTTTACTGAGGGCACCAACACTTGCCAACCTATACTGGAGGCACCTACGACTGGCTACCTATGGGGTGATGGAGACCTTCTTCTGACTTCCTATACTGAGGGCACCTATGCTTGGCAACCTATATTGAGGGCACTAACACATGAGATCCTATACTGGGGGCACCTATACCTGGCTACTTACATATACAGAGTCTGAGGGCATTTTTTTTGGGTGGGCGCACTGCGGCTATAATGCATGGTGCAAATTGTCGGCGCTGTGTTATTATTCGAAATGGGGGGGGGGGGGGGCGCTAACTGTCCCACTGTTTTTATTAATATTCCTGAAAGGTTCTAGCCTTCATTTTTAAGTATATTCAGGATAATGCACTCTTTCCATCCATTCATGGTTATTAATAGTATTTTTTAAATTATACATATATGATGTATCATGGAGATCTAAGCATTTGGTGTGATGTGTCACAACGTCAAAAAGGTTGGGAACCACTGTACTAGGTTATATTTCTAGAGAAAAGGTGAATTGCATATAGGCGTGTGTGTGTGTGTGTGTGTGTGTGTGTGTGTGTGTGTGTGTGTGTGTGTGTGTGTGTGTGTGTGTGTGTGTGCATGCGTGCGTGTGCGCGAAGAGGATGAAGGGGGGCTCAAAAATCTGGTTTCGCTCAGGGCGCTGTGAAACCTAAGGCCGGCCCTGTGTGTATGGAAAAAGGCCACATTACATCTCAGTCATAAACAATAATTGAGACATGCTGTTTGTCTCCCTGTCAGGTACATTTTCCGGTGGTCTGTTATGTCCACTACCTTGACCACTTAAGTCTGTGAAGACTGGTATGTCAGGAGAGGGGTCTTGGGGACTTGCTGGTCTTTGAGACATAGGCGGTGTTATGGTTGGATAGTAGGGGTGTGCAGGCCTCTGACCATAAGGTTGGAAAGTTAGAAAATATCAGTTGTGATGGTCATATATAGGTTGCCCATAATAAGGTGGCTGTCTGTATTGAGCAGAAGGGTGACCCATATGAGTCTGGCCATAATAGGGAGGGGTCTTGTGGTTCTGGGGTGACACATTTGTCTATCACATCAATGATAGCACGTTTGGCACACAATATTTTCTCAGATGGGATTTTTTTTGAAAGATGGCACTAAACTGAGTAGAAATTGTATAGGTGTGGAGAGGTGGGGTGGAGAAACTGGAGGTTTTTATTGATTTGCTAAATTGGAACCAGCGGAATGTTAACCTCACTTATGTGTGGAGTCACATGGGTATCTCCTTCCTGGATCTGTGCATTTGGATGGAGGGACAAAACCTGTTTACCAGGACTTTCCGTAAAGCCACAGCTGGGAATACCCTTCCTCACACCACCAGCCATCACCCACGCAGTTTGAAAGATCGTATGCCTGCGGGCCAATTCTTGCGGATCCGCCGTAACTGCTCTCGGGAATGCGATTTTGAGTTGGAGGCTAGAGCCATGTATGATCGGTTCCGCGATAGAGGGTATAGACATGAAACGTTATGCTCTAGTGTTGATGGGGCCATTAATACATCTAGGGAGACTCTTTTGGGAGGGGGAGTGAGATGGAAGGAAAGGGAGAGATCTAATCTCATTCAGTTTATCAGGCCGTTTAATGCCCAGTGGTCCAAGGTACAAGAAATTTTGAGCAGACTTTGGTCTGTTTTAATGACTGATCCTGACATTTCTAAAATTGTAGGTGAGAGACCATTGATGGTAGCCCAATAGATGTACGGAGGCGCCAACAGGATAAAAAAATTACTAAAATGTTTGAAACATTCGGGTGGCGGCGGTGGACCAGCCACTCAAAAATGGACTTGATGCTGTCACTTGAGAAACAAACAATTTATTCACGTACTCCACGAACAATATCGCAACGCGTTTCGCGGGCACAATCCCGCTTCATCAGGCATTCAACAATGGGAGTATTACACTAGAAATGACAGAGATATAGGTATATCAGAGCGCTGCACAAGTGTGATGTTGTCCATATAAACATTACATAATGATATATAGTATATAAAAGAATTAATCATAAAAAATAACCATAAAACATAGGAATAACAGTATGGAAAAAATTAAAAAATACAGTAGTAATCAGTGATTTATGAGCAAGTACAAACAATCAGGTAGAGTTTGGTAAATTGGTTGGTAATTTGAAATGCAAAAACTTTAATTGTATTCTGTGTATGCCCCTATCTGGTGGGTGGTGCGATATCAAAAAATAATAATGCTGAGGGCAAAAGGTTCTGAAAACTTTTATCCGGTGGAAGAGGGGGGGGGGGTTGTTTATTTTGTTAGTGAGCAAGGGGGTATTTGAAAAAGTTGTAATTGATGGTAGCCCGTAGGGCACCCAGTCTGCGTGATACTTTAGTTAACTCCCAGGTTTCAGCCAGGGCAAGCAACTTGTGTCTAGGGGGTAGACCACCAAATGGCATGTTTAGGTGTGTTGGATGACCTGTGTGTCCGTATGTGGATGTGACCAAAACCTTTCTGAACTCAACAGCGCTGCGTAATATGTTGGCGCTATATAAATCTAATAAATAATAATAATAATAACAGGAGATAAAGAGTGGGAGATACAGAGTTTTATAAATTGTAAGTCTAAATGGACTGTATATCAACTTACCTGCCCATGCAAAAGGATTTACATGGGGATGACTACCCAAGTCCTGAAGAAACGCATTGGACAACATCTGAGTGACATTAGATTTGGTAGATAGAAGAATGGAGAATTTAGGAGTACAGTTGCGGAGCACTTTGGAGAGGTACATGGAAGTGATCCATCTGGCTTAAAAATTTAGGGGTATATTTAAAATACCTGATAAAGGTATTTAAAGGGAAGATAGAGAGAAGGCCCTCCTCCAGAAAGAAAGCTGGTGGATATATGTACTTAATGCCTTGGAGCCTGCTGGCTTAAATAATGAATTGGACTTCACCCCCTTTCTGTGAGATCAATATATAATTGTAATGATCCGCTCAGCTGGATGCACTGGCAGACAGCTGTTTGACCATTCCTCTAGTCTGTGGGCTGCAGGTCTCTGCAAGAGAGACCTGTCTTTCCATTACAAGTTTCTGGTCTGTTCTGCTGCTGAGGAATTTGCATACACTCGTTATGCAAATCCCCTACCTGCCTCCTTTGATGACTGGCAGTATAAAGAGCTATGTTTCCCAGAGTCCTTTGCTGGTCATAAGGGTTAGTCCTGTGAGACACTGAGTGTCAGCCTTGCTTTTTGTTTGAAGATTAGCTTAGAGTAATTCCTGGAACTGCACTAGGCAGATTCCCTAGTGCAGTTAGGATTGCATATCTGTTTTGTTTGTCTGTAGCGATTGTCCTGTCCCAGCGGTGGTCGACAGGAGATCGTTCTGATCTTTGTTCTTGGAGTATAGCTGGGGCAGCGGTTGCTACCAGCTATCTCATCTGCCTGTCTTACTTGGATCCGTCTGATCTCCATCTCTCTTTCTATACTTGGATCGCACTCGCCTTGCGCTAGTGCTGTGGATCCTTCTGTTCTGTCTTCCTGGATCGCACTGGCCTCTTGCTTTGCTGCTGTGGATCCTACCTCTCACTTGTCCCTGTTTTCGTGTATCTGTCTTGTCTGCTTCGAACGCTTGCTGGAGGCTCGGTGAGGTAACCGTTAAGCAAGCGCTCGCGTCCTCTGTTTCATGTTTGTCTGTCGGTGGTTAGTTAGGCGTGCTTGTCTCTGTTGTGCTTAACACGCGGAGACCGCGCATAAACGCGTGCACTGTTGCAAATGAGTGCGGTGTTCGCGTTTCGTTAGCGTTTGTTATTTTCCCTATCTCCTCATTGTATATTTGCTGTGCCTTTGCTACTCTCGTGCTCTGCCTTGCTGTAGCCTTGTGTCACCTCTGGCAATCGCCTCTCTCGCGATTGCGTTCCTACTTCATATCTGCTGTTGTGTATGCACCGTCGCGGGTTGGCGACTAGTTTGGTGCACACACATACAATCTGTCCCTTTGCTCAATCTCATTCGCAATCGCTTCTCAGGCGATTGCGTTCTCACTCGGTTTTCTTTGTTGTGTGTCCGCCGTCGCAGGTGGCGGCTAGATTGGTGGACATACATACATTCCTCATCTGTGCTTATTCGGTCTTGTGTCGCTGTTAGCAATCGCCATCTCTGGCGATTGCCTTCTCACTTTGTCTTCATGGTTGTGTGTTCATCGTCGCAGGGTGGCGACTAGTTTGGTGGACACACATACCCTCTGTCGCTTTGATCTCTCTCTTTCAGGGCTATCTTGCCCTGCGTTTCTTCCCTTCGTACAATTCCTGTCTGGCGTCTGTGGCAGGGCAGAGGAGCGGTTCCTCTGCACTCCACAGCTCCACCTGTCGACAAGAATTTCCCTCTACAGGTGCATTGTACCTTTTGCTGGGTTCCCTCAAATTACACGCTTGTGGAGGATTTCCGCAGTGTCAGCGCACGTCTTGTGCGCTGATCACAGAGAGAATTCCACAATCGTTACAATAATGAACTGTAATGACTCCTTGAAAAATGAGTACAGAGTGCAGAGAGAGAGAAATCTCGCCTAGCTGTATTCCTGTAATGATGCCGAATGAGCTAAGAATACTGTGTTGTTGTTTTTTTAAAAATAATTTTTATTGCACAATAATAAGTAAACCATGCACAGACTTTTCAACTGATCAGAAAAAATACAGATGTTTCCATGAACTGTCCATACATTTAACTTGATCTAAGATTTCTTAGTGCAGATATATATATATATATATATATATATATATATATATATATATGTATGTATATATATATATATATAACCCTCCCTCTATTCCCACCCCCACCCTCTCCCCAATAACTTCTACTACAACAGGAATAAATAAATCTTTCTGGATATTTGAAACCACACTGCTTCATGCAACATCTTGTCACCAACAGGCTACCTCAGTTCTATGATGTACATCTAAAATAAAGTTTTTTACTTATTCTTCTTGTTATACTCTAGCAGCCCACAGCAGGCTAGAGCTAACCATGTAACATTCCTATCTCGAGCTTACCTAGAGTACCTGAAAGTTGTTCTTTACAGTACAATGAAGTATATTTAAAAGGTTTCATGAGTGTCGCTATTTCCTCTGGTTTGTAATATAATTCAATAAATTTCTTCCAAGTGGAAAGCAATTTTTTTTGTTTTCTTTTCTTTATGTGCTAAAGTCAAAATTTGTTCTCTGTCGAATAAGAATTTTAGTTCCTTCTTAAGTTCTCCCAGAGAAGGGGTGGACGAATATGAGTACATTTGAAATCGGCGCCGGTAGACTTGGGCGCAGGATTCAGCGGTATATGGCTGATCCTGCTTCTGCACAAGTCCGGGCCGTTTTAATTACTATTCCCCCTCCAGGCCGACATGGATAGTGGGGGAATGAAATAATTCGGCTTCCAGCGATTGCTGGAGGCCGAATTATTGTGTTTTTTAAGCAACCTCGGCTCCGTCTTCTGACGGACCCGACGTTACTCACTGAGCGCTGCAATAGGAGTGATTCCTATTGTAGTCTATGGAGGCGCCGGTTGCGCCCAAATCTAGCAGCGCTGAAAAGCACTGCTCCGGTTATATAGCACCTTTCTAGGTGCTATCAATATAATATGGACTAAGTTAGTCTGTTTAAACACTTCTCTTCTACCCTTTTCAGGGTTCCAATAGTTAAACAGCAACATCCATGGATCCCTCTGTATATCTCTCTTACACATTCGTTTTATTAGCCTGCACACCTTATTCCAAAAAGCAACCACTATAGGACATTCCCACATACAATGATACAAATTAGCATTTGGAAGGTAGGGCATTGTGGAACATATTTGGGGTTGGGGAGAGGATTTCTGTATCGTATGTCAAATGCATACTTAGCTTTATGTATAAACAATAAGTGTGATTCCCTCCAGACTTCATATGGTATCAACTGGCGTACCATGCATTCCCTGCCAATATTTTTTTGGCTGCCCCTGGATCATTAAAAGTTTTTTTGCCAACCTTTCATGCTTAAGTGTGACACCTTTTCCTGTGTCCCAGTAAGCAAATCTTTATAAGGGCCTGTTTCCACTACAAGCAGATTGGATGCAGAAAAACTGACTCCAATGAATGCCTATGGGCCTGTTTTCACTAAACGCAATTTTTCTGATGCAGATTTTCCCATAGGCATTCATTGGAGTCTGTTTTTCTGCATCCAATCTGCGTGTAGTGGAAACAGGCCCTAAAGTGTGGATAAGGAGACTTCCTTATTACGTGGTTTTATAAGCCTGTCAAAGGAGGTGGTTTCCAATGAGGACATATTTTTTAACACAGAGGAGCAAAAAAATGTTATTTGGGCATAATACAAAAAGTGGGAAGGGGGTCGCTATACTTCTGTCTTATTTCCTTAAAAGTAAGTAACAGTTTTTCCCTTAAATCAAATATATGACACATCATGGTGATTCCCCATTTTTCCCACAACAAGAACCCCTTATGCTGAATTGCGGGAGGAAACTCAGGATTACTCCATAAGGTCATGTATTTTGATATCTGGGTTGGCAAATTCAACAGTTTTCTAGTTTCTCTCCAAGCCAGTATCTCTTAACATCACGTTATTCTTGATCCGTGTTGGTAAATTTTTATATCTAGCATGTAATATCCCTTTTAAATAACATCCAAGGTTCTACTAGCTCTGATTCAACGTCTATATTTGAAAAAACATTGGTTTCATCAATCCACTCTTTCGTATGGCGGATAAGACATGCTAGATTATATAGTCTGAGGTGTGGTACGCTCAGCCCCCCCCCCCCCCCCCAGTTCTTTGGTAATTGAAGTTTTGATAATGCAATCCTGTATTTATTTTTCCACATAAAATCGGTAATTGCTTTCTGTAACCTTTTTGTATCCTTGTGTTTAAGAAGCATTGGTATATTCTGCATAGGATACAAAATCCTACCAAAGGACACCATTTTAATTAAACCTGCCCTACCTGTTAAATTCAAAGAAGGAGAATACTGTGTTTTACACACTATTATCATGATGAGCTGCTGTGTCTAGCAGCCGGAACTATGCCTGACAGTTTCCTGGAGGAAGAACCAGTCTGGAACGCATAAATAAGGGGAAGGGATCTGCCTTCACCAGCTACATCCAGTTGAAGCCCATAAGAGGCGGGTGCAATGCGTAGGTGGGCGGGGCCTCAACCCGCACTGTGTCCTGGAGTGTTCTGGAGTCCCTTGATCCAGCTGTGGACTTAAACTTGTGTTACGCATGCTGCTAGTCTCTGCCACCGGAGACCTCGCCTGATCTGGGATTGAGGTCTGGCGAAGCATACAGGGAACTCCGCGCTGCTTTGCAAGCTGACTGAGGACGGACGAGTGGTGAA
This sequence comes from Hyperolius riggenbachi, assembly GCF_040937935.1. Classification (NCBI taxonomy): domain Eukaryota; kingdom Metazoa; phylum Chordata; class Amphibia; order Anura; family Hyperoliidae; genus Hyperolius; species Hyperolius riggenbachi. Next base: position 306,187,781 of record NC_090646.1, on the reverse strand, counting down.
GATTCCCATTGTCGGTCTGCTGATCTAGCCATCTGTACTTAAGTTTTAAACTAGTGGGCCTGAAGACTTGGGACTCTGTCAGATATATCTGTACCCTCTCTCCGGTTGTTGTTTTCCCCCTCCTGCTTTGAAGGAAGCCAATTGCCAACGGTACTGGTACCTTTGCATGGGTGATGTGTGGAGAGTGAGAGGCAGTGTGTCTGGGCACGGAGCGCTCCAGTGTTTTTAAGTGTTTTAAATTGATCATTTTTTCCCTGCGTTTCGTACTAGTAAAATTTGCCCTTTCACTTAGAACCTGTGGAGTGATGGAACTAATTTATTATTGTTAGAAATTGTATAGAGAGGTCATCCAATTTGGCTCTATGTTCATCTTTTTTTTTCCATATGGATGACTGCCTTCTCAATGGATGGTATTCCTTTATTATCAAATTCAAACCTTGACATTCCTCTACCTGCTCTTCCAAGGCCGGTTCTAGGTGAAATGGGGCCCTGGGGCAGAAAAAAAATCGCCCCCCCCCCTTACACATACAAATTAAAAAAAAGAATTTAGTGGCAGGCCAGGCATCAGGATCTCCCCCACCACATTGATGAAGCCGGGTGGCAAATGGGAATCCCCCTCCCTCCCCGAGTCCCCCCCTTACACATACTAATTAAAAAAAAATAATTCGGTGGAAGGCCGAGGCAGCAGGATCCCCCAACCAACTAAACCCCCATCACCACCAAAGGCCCCCCCGGCTAACACCTCCCCCCCCCCCCCCCCCCCCGCGCGCACATCCACATGTTATAACATATATACATATTGCATGGATTGCCTGACTCACTACCATTAAGATATACGAGTCAGTCAGGCTCCAGACAGGCTCACCGCACGCTGATGCCGCCAGTGATGACGCTGATGACGTCACGTGACGTCGTCCTCTTCTCTTTCCTCGCAGGCATGGACGTCCACGCACTGACGTCCATGCCTGCGTGATGTGCATCCAGGAGGTGGAGCCGGCAGCGCTGAGTGGATGAAGAGAGGACAGCTCAGGAGTCGGGACACCGGGTGGTATCCATGGAGACCCGACGCTGGAACGGTATGTATCTCTTCCTTCCTCCCCGTCCCCGCTCCCCAGCTCTGGCCAGGCTCAAATTTTATAACCCAGCCGGCACCCACACACCCAGGAGTCAGCAGCCCAGGACACAGGCAGCAGGCATGCATGCACACAGTGTCCCAGGCTGCGCAGATTTTTATGTTTGCTGCCGGCCGGGGCCCTGGGGCAGCTGCCTTCCCTGCCTTAATTGTAGCGCCGACCTTGTGCTCTTCTTATGTTAAAACTTAATCTATACCTATAGGACTCATTACGTGAACATAGGGGGCTGAAATGAGTGGATGGACTCTCTGGGGTGTGCAGAGGGATGTTCTTCTCATCTTCTTGCACAGATGTAACACTAGTATCCACTGTAAGGTCCACATCTGCAGGTAGATTGTCTTCAGTACTGTTAATAAAGGATAATAATAAATCTTACCTTATTCTGAATAAGTTTCATGGCTTTGTCAGTCATCAGTGTCAATGCTTACAGCCCAGTATCCATATGTGGCTTGAGGAAGTCCAGAAATGCAGCTAATCTATATGCTCTCCGGTGTTTGGCCCCTGAACCACTTTTTTGGTCAAGTTTTGGTTTCTCCAACTCCCTTTTGAAGTTATCACGAACAGATTTCCATCTGGTTCTCAACTGAGCAACTGAAAAAAAAATGCATTTTGTTTACACTTGCAGATTCCTTGCAACAGGACATACATATGCACCACTACATTACTAATATAGGTTGGTGACGTCCACTATCCAGAACATAGTTTTGGATACCTGCAGAAACATCGGCTGGAACTGCAACTGGACCAACTTCACAACCCTGGACCAGGCCCTTGGCCTAACACCCAGTCACCTGCCTATCCCTGCACCTTTATTTGTGATGAGGCCTTTGCCCTTTCAGATAATCAGGCCTTTTTCACAAATAGCCATGGCAGCTTGAAAACCAAAAAAAATTGCAACTAAGCAAAGGCAGGAAAGTGGTGGAATTCACTTTTGTTATTATACCTAACAAGTGGGCCTTTTGCCATACAAATGATACAAACACATTTATCATTTGTTGTGTGAACTGTGGAAGGAAAAATAGTTGAAGAGGATGTCATCCCTCCCACATTTAAAAATATGGTGTTGCTTTTTTAAAGTGTACCATAGCTGACAAAAGGAAAAAGATTTATACATACCTGGGTCTTCCTCCAGCAGCATCCGCTCGGATCGCTCCCACGCCGCTGCCCGCAGCTTCGGGAACCCGGGTCCCGTCACTTACGTCAGGCGGAGCCAGTGTACACAGGAGAAGTGCGCCCTCTACATATCTCTCCAGCGGCTGCTGGAGAGATACGCAAACAGCGCACTTCTCCTGCATAGACTGGAGCTGCCTGACGTGACGGCACCCGGTTCCCGAAGCTGCGGGCAGCGGATGACGGGGCATGGGAGCGATCTGAGCAGATGCTGCTGGAGGAAGCCCCAGGTATGTATAAATGTTTTTCCTTTTGTCGGCCCTGAGTCACTTTAAGAGAAACCCAAAGTGCACTCATTGGCTCAATATTTCATCACTAGAGAGTGTGTTATACAACTTTAAAAAGCATTACTAGCATTAGTTTTTTTTCTCATAAGCAAATCACTTGGTATTGTATGATTGCAGAATTGTCCACAATTTTTTTCAAATACATATACTGTATGCTTCAAAACACAGATGTTATTTTTTTCTCTATTATTCATAAGAAACAACTCCATACATTTGCGGCTGGTTTCTAAAAATGACATTGGAAGAAGTATTGATCCTAAAAACACACAGCCTCAGAAGGCCCACCATGTCTGTGTTTGTATAAGGCCTACTTTAGTAGTTATGCATATTACAAGCCAATCAGGATTGCCTTCTTCAGTGCAGACCATAGCATTACATAGGTAAACTATACAAATGACAAGGTAACGATACCAGGTTCACAACAGGAGTACAGAGTACAAGGTACATTTTCCTGTGGTTCCACCAATCTGGTATATCTGATCATGTGTGCTAAATGCCCCAATGTGATGTACGTGGGAGAAACTGGACAAACTCTGCGCAAACGTATGAATGGACACAGGCACACTATTAATGATACCAAATCTGGACTCCCAGTTGCTACACACTTTCGGTCCAACGGACACAGCATGGATGATCTTCGTGTCACTGCCCTGAAGGGTGGCTTCAAAACATCAAATGATCGAATAATAGCAGAAACAAAATTTATAAATTGGTTCAAAGCTGTGCAGAACGGTTTGAATAAGGACAACAACTTCTTATATTGGTATGAGGCGGATGATATTTAAACTTTCTCAGCCATTCTAGCTGAACTTGTGAACTAAGAATTTATGATACCTCTGGGTCAATCCTAATCCAGGTCTGTGAGCATGGCGTAAACAAGGATGCTTGTCTTAGCTAACAACCTTTAACCCCATTTAGATGGTCTGTTTGAATTAAAGAGAATCTGTATTGTTAAAATCGCACAAAAGTAAACATACCAGTGCGTTAGGGGACATCTCCTATTACCCTCTGTCACAATTTCGCCGCTCCTTGCCGCATTAAAAGTGGTTAAAAACAGTTTTAAAAAGTTTGTTTATAAACAAACAAAATGGCCACCATAACAGGAAGTAGGTTGATGTACAGTATGTCCACACATAGAAAATACATCCATACACAAGCAGGCTGTATACAGCCTTCCTTTTGAATCTCAAGAGATCATTTGTGTGTTTCTTTCCCCCTGTTCTCATGCACTGAAGTTTCAGGCTGCTTGTTTTTTCCTGCAAACAGCTTTGCCCTTGTCTGTAATTCTTCAGTATGTGAAAGCCCAGCCAGCTCAGAGGACGATTTATCCAGCTTGTAAAAGATAAGAGAGAAGCTGCTCTAATCCTAAATAACACACAGGCAGTGTGCATAGAGGGGCCTGGAAGGGGGAGTTCATAGCAGAACCACAACACTGAAGAACTTGGCAGCCTTCCAAATACAGGCCGACAAGTCTGACAGGGGAAAGATACATTGATTTATTACAGAGACAGTGATAGTATAAAGTGCTGCAGTAAGCCAGAACACATTAGAATAGCTTTTTGAACTTGTAGGATGATAAAAAACAGGATGCAATTTTTGTTACGGAGTCTCTTTAAGGCATCCTAATGACATGTATTTATGCTTGAAAAATATATCTGTTTTCCCTTTTGATGTTGCATGTATATAAGCTGTCTGTACCACCAGCCTGCAAACTAACAGGATATAAGCCCGACGAAGGCTGAAAGGCCGAAATCTAGCTTATTTTTATTCATTTTTAGTTAGCCAATAAATGGTATCATCCTGATTTAAAACTTCTTGCCTATACAAATAACTCATTGATGCTAGCAAAAAGCAGATTAATGCCAGCATAAGAGTCAACTTACTTTTATCTACCTTGGTTTTATCTGAAAATTTGTCTCATAGATCCTCAGAAAAGTAGGCTGCTATATCAGCCCTCACCCTATAAATATTCAGGGTGTCTTTATAGTCAGGATGCTTTTTGTCATATAATTCTGGGTGGTCCTGGATTTTGGTGATAAGCTCCTCCGTGTTAAACCAGCTTTTGCGAGACATCTTCGGGGTTTTTTCAGCCATTAGCTGTGTGTGCAAACAGAAAGTGCACAGATGTAAAACTAGTATCCATTGTAAGGTCCACATCTGCAGGTAGATTGTCCCGGAAAACACTTCACATTTAAATAGTCACGAAACAAAAAGCGTGAACGCTATCGCCCAATAAAGCGATTTTGTGAGCGTTTTGCGCTTTACCTATACCTTCCATAATAGCAAAATCACCAAAAACAAAAAATGGTGCAGGCAGCACTTTGGTCAGTGGAAAGCAGATGAAACACGCAGATGTGAACAGTCCCATAAGGAATCATTGCACAAGCGCTTTTAGGGCAATTTTGAAAATCGCTGGGCTTTAAAAAAGGCGAAAACCCCCTAGGTGTGAACAAGCCCTAAGTGACTGCAGAATAGGAAAAATTCTACTCCTAGTGCATTTTACTGTGGGACAAGTGTACATTTGATACTTATACATTCACAGGTATTTTAAATTTTAACCCTGGTCCGCGGCCCACTGCTGGTCCATGGGCTGTTTGCTGGTGGTCCGCGGGTCTAGCCTCTTGCCCCCACCTCCCCCTGCGGCTGCCACTGCTGTTACCTTAGCTGGCGGCCGCGTCCTCTCTCCTCCTGCATGTTATTTTGCTTCACAGCAGCGCGCCCCACGGCTGCTGTGATGAGGCAAAACAGGAGAGTTGCTTCCTGTAGCTGCGATGTGTATCGCCGTTACCAGGGGAACCGCTCTCCTGCTTCCTGCCTCATCACAAGCAAAATAACACGCAGGAGGAGAGAGGAAGCGGCCGCCAGATAAGGTAACAGAAGCAGCGGGGGGGGGGGGGGAGTGAATGCTGGGGCAACTATACCACACACTGGGGTAACTAGACCCCCTATACTGGGGCAACTATGCTTGCTATGCCGCCGCAACACCACCCCCCGCTGCGTATGACACTGCTGCGTATGACACTGCTCACTGACACACTCCCTCCCCCCACACGTCACCTATCGCCTACGCTGCAAATCCCCCCACCCACACAGTGTCATCGTCGCCCCCCCCCCCCCCCCCCCCCCCCCCAGGTCCCCAGAGAAAATTTTGGTCGGTTAGCGGTCCCCGGCCCGTAAAAGGTTGGGGATCCCTGTTTTAAAAGGTTCAAACTTTTTGTGACAATGGTCCTTTAAAATGTGCAAACTTTTTTTAACTCACAGTTTGACATTTGGCAGGGGTGTCAATATTTGCGCATAACTGTATATTTATTTGTCTCTGCTTCAAAAGCCTGCTGTACTTCTGATTTTGACATACTATGCTTGTACTACTCTCTCAGAGCAGAAATTGTATTCAAGATGGACCACCAGCAGAGGGCGAGTTGGTGGAGCTTAAATGGGTTGATGGAAACGTTTACAAAGCCAGATTCATTTCAACAAATGTCACTTTCATATATCAGGTAAGAAGCATAAGCAGTAAAAGTTTTCAGTGATATGTCATTTTAAAAGATTTGCTGTGCTTTTAAAGACGTTAAGTGTTTTCTTTTTTATGATATGTACTTGCACTGTTGTTTTCCTGGTCAGTTTAGTTATTATTTATATTCCGTAACTGTTTTAAGGCTAACATCATCTCTTCCTGCATAGTCATTCAGCCGATCTCTGTGTGAACAACTGCCCAGCATATCATTCTTTTCACATGTGCCTAATTAGCTAGGTGAAAATAAACTGATATAAATATAAAACACTTGTAAAAATAAACACTTGTATTTATCCTCCTATTCCTAAAAAATAACCTTTTTTTAGATATCCCATGGTTTATTTTATATTTGAACATTTACAAAGAAGATTTAATGTTTTGTTGTCTCTGCTCAATGGCAGCTTATTAAGTGACTCTACGTGAAAATCCTTGAACTATTGAACTTTTTCTGCTCTTAGAAGTATTCTGTCAGGAAAACATTTATGGCTGTAATTAGCTTATTAGTGAGGTTTACTATATTCCTGACAAGGTACCAGAAGCTATCACTTCCATGTCTAAAAAAAATTACTGTCAGCAAAATAAAACAAGTCAAACAGCCTAGTTATTAATAAGTCAAACAGCCTGGTTATTAATATGTTTTGCACTGTACATACACGTCTATCTCATCATGTCCAATCTAAAGTAACCCTGAGTCAAACCTTCCTTTGTGTGATCTAATCTCTGTTTTTCATGCTTAAACTATGTGTATCTTGCCATCTAAACTAGCTGGTGAAAGCTGCAGAATGTAATTTTTTTTTTTATTATAATAATTTTTTATCGATTCATTGCTTTAGAAAAACCAGAGAAATGCAATAAAAAAAGTCATCATACGATAATTGCAATGATATACAAATGATGAGTATCATAAACTGCACACTATACTCAAAGCTGTCATTAAGGCTACATTTCCACTAGTGCTGTGCGATTTCGTTGCGGAAAACGCGTAAATGAATTTGCACGCGGATGCAAATTTTTATGCAAATTTGCATGCAGTTTCCATGTATGCGTTTTTAACCATCTTACTGCCTTTGAGCTCCAAGAAGTAAGTTGTCACCTCAGGAAGATGTTTTTTTCACAGAAAGTTACATGCAAGGACTATCTTCCTGTTTCTCCGTGTGGGTTTTGAGAATGCGATTGAGTATTTTGTCGTGTGCTGTGGAAAAAAATGGATTCTTTGGGTTTTGAAGAGGTCTTGCTGCTCTCCATGTTGACCTGTGAAAGGGCAGTTTACTGCTCCGTATGATGATCTGCAGATGCATCCAGTCAAGTTCTTTGAGTACACTAGGATGTCGACAGCATCGTAAGTACTTATATGTAGTAAATAATAAACTAGTAATAAAGATACAGTTATTTGTTAACGGTAGTGGGATAGTTATTGAGCTATTTTTTTTTAGGTTTGATCAACTATTGCAGTTTTTGGGTTCTGATCTTTGTAAAGAGGATACCCGATTCCGTTCTGCCATCATTCCAGAGGAGAGACTGTTGGTGACTCTCAGGTGAGATGGTCAATTTATATATTCTCCAGGTACTCCTGTACGTTGTACCATTGTTTATATTTATACCATTGGCTGTATTTTTATGTTCTGTTAGTTTGCTTTCTTACTTTGTACAGTGCCATGGAATAGATTTGTGTGTTATCATTCAATACCCATTGTGGGCTAATACCTGCTTTGTGGCCTATGTAATACATTTTTTAAAAAATGTACATATCCAAATTGAGAAACTACACAGGAAAACAATAATATTTTTGGAAGTTTACTTACATGTATTTAAATGTAAACCAAACTTGAAACAACATTTCTCAAGTGCAAATTTTGTTGTAAATAAAACCATTAAAGCAGGAGGATTAGCCATACTATGCCAGGGAATAAACACATATATAAGTAGATAAATACTTGATCTACTTACATAACACATGCATTGTAATGTCCACGTTTTGATTTCAGTGAATTTTATATAGTAAATGAAGAGAGTTCTGTTCCTGGTGGGAACCATGTCTTTTGCCCACAGTTTGAGGCTAAATACTGATGTAATTTCCTCCCTTAACTTTTTTCTTTTCTCCTCCAATCGCTGAGTCACATCAGCCTTGCTTGTAAACACAAGTGAGCAGAGGATCATGTTTCAGCTAGGCAGAGAAATAAAGGGAAGAGGAGGAATATATTATAGATAAAAATAACCCCCAGCATGCAACTGAATGGCATTGGCTATTAAAGGGCCAGTGCTCCTTAGGTATGTGATAACTCCAAACCATAACGGCAGAAAAAGTTTTAAATGCAAGATTAGTATCTTTATCACTTAATACACTCAGACCAGTTGCTGTTGAAATTTAATTTTTTATGGTGACAATACCGCTTTAACAAGGGTTATCAACAAAATAGTTTGGATTGGATTATATGAACATAACAGTGCAATGATTTGTTTTGACTGAACAGTACTTAAAAAAATATATATACTGGACAGTAGTATAGTTTTTCAACTGAGTTTTGTCCCAAAACAAAGTTTGAAATGATTGTACTGATAGTACACTGTTTCCCAAAGTTTTCCGTTATCACCCCAAATGTAAAATCCACCCAGGCCTTCCCCCGGTGACGTAATGCACTTTTATTTCACACCTGTTGTGCTGCGGTGACTGCTAGCATCCTGACACACATTAGACCATGCTGGTGGTCAAAGAGGAGCAATGCCTGCAGTCGCAGTAGCAAAACAGGTATAAAGTAAAATGCACTACGGCACAAGTTACGTTTGGGGGCGGTCTGCTCCTATAGTAATTTCTTATTCAGTTGTATCATAATCAAACAAGAACCGTGTCATAGATGTTTCTGCTCTATGTTGTGTTGAAGGATCTTGTGGCCTTTTTAGAGTGTGGTAGCTGTGGATTTCAAGAAGGCTGACTTGATTACCACCATCATTGTTAGACACCTCAGGTAGAGATCTATAACTACTAGGCATGTAATTTTGGACTCGTCCCATGTGATGTAGTTGTGATGGAGGCAATGATGTATGAGGTTCAGCTTGCTGACTCCACAACTACTATGATGCAGAACTCTGTAACCCTATTGAATGGGGAACACAACCCTCTGGCTGAGAGTTACCTTGGCGTTTTTGTTTTGTTTTACCTATGTACTTTTTGGTTAACTGAATGAGGTCAATATGAACATCTGTATAAAATCCGGGACTAATCTCATCCATGTTTGGCAGCACAGAATTTAAGAGTTTTTAAAAGGAACATTCTCCACAGTGGCGCTTTGACGTTCTCTCTTACTTTTCAAATACTCCAAAATGTCTTTGTAAGTTGATGCCATTTGCGTGTGTTGCTCTATTTCCTCTTGCATTTCAGTTGCTCTTCTCTTCTGTCTAACTCTACTTGTTCTATATATGGTAGAGGAAAAAGTTGAGGTTCTGGTGGGCTGTGATGACGGCAGCTCAGAAGCAACCAGAAGCATTCTCAGTAATGTCAGAGTTGGATGCTGCAGATGTGACACTACTCTAACTTTCATCCTCTTGTGTATGGGTGTCCATAAAACTGTCTTCTGTACTGTAATAGAAATTATAAAAACAATAATTAGCACTTATGTAATGTTCAAAAACGCTTGTGACAAAAAAGTACAAGACAGGAAATATTTAGAGCTGTGTATAATAATTACCTTTGTGGTTCATAGCAGGTCCTCAGGAACGATAATAGTTTGAAATGTTTATAGTGAGGCTGTGGTGTACTTCTGCTTCCACTCCTTTCCAATTTGTTCAGCTTCTCAAGGTCCTTCACTGACCTCCATTTATTCATCATGTGTTTCACTGTTGGAAAAAAGAAATAATTTTTTATCTATTTTCTCGCAGGTTTCATGCTACTGGACAATCATATGCTGCACTGCACTTTTCATTTTGGCTGGTGAAGACCACTATTTCACACATCGTCAGAGAGACCTGCATATTCCTATGGAGGAAACTTCAACAAATATATATGCCTGTTCCGGACTTTCAACAATTGTAGGAGATTGCCAAAAGATTTTGGAGCAAATGCAAATTCCCAAACTGTATTGGGGAAGTTAATGGGAAACAAATTAGGCTTGTCATGCCACCAGCTAGTGGAATGCAATTTTTTTGTAACTACAAAAAATATTTTTCTATTCTAATGGCGGTGGCAGACGCAGAATACAAATTTCGTGTACATCGATGTAGGAGCTTTTGGAAGTACTAGTGATTCACTGATTCACAAATTTTCTGAAAGACTTCACTATTTACTCGCTTGGAGAATGGGATGCTGGACCTTCCACCACCAACACCATGGCCTAGGACCACTACTCCTTGTTTTCCTTACACTTTCATCGGTGATGAGGCCTTCACACTTTCCAAAAACTTAATGCGACCAAGAATAACTTTAATTTTAGGCTGAGCAAGGCTATATGCATGGTGGAATGTACATTCAGAATTTTGGACAACAAATGGCGGGTACTGCATACACCTATCAATTTAAATGTGGACACTGCTGTTGCTGTGGTGAAAGCAACATGCATTTTGCACAATTGTGTAATTAAGCATGAGGGAAGTGCTGCAGGGGAAGAAAATGTGCAAGCTCTACCTGGTATTTCGTGGTCTGGCGGGGGAGACAACAATGAGGCCCTTGTAAACCGTGATTTGATGGCAGCTTACTTTTTGACGAGTGCTGGACAAGATGTGTGATAAAATATTGTCTTCAGGAAAAGTGTGCCACAACATTTGCTTTTAATAAAAAGTTTAAACTGTTCACAATTATTTATTATTTTATTTGGTGTTAGACACACTGGTGTACATTTATTAAGCTGCTAATTTGTAAATTGCTCACATTGCTGCTAACCAGGTAAAATTGTACCCAGTATTGGTCGCTAATATAGTTGCCACTGTACAGGTGGTATAGTTGACCTCTACATGAATAGATAGGTGGTATAGTTGCACACAGTATAAGTTGTATAAATGCCGAATGTCAGCCGCAAGGAGAGTGAGATGGAGGTGCTGATGCTGGGCCCAGAGGCGTATCTAGAGAGGTGCAGGCATGGCTCCTGCCATGGACGCCGCAGCACCAAGGGCGCCATGCCTGCCCCTGTGCTGCACCGCTATGGCTGCTCCTGTGACTCAGTTTTCAGATCAGATTAATTCTGTTATTTGGGGAACATGGCTACTTAATTTATTTATGTAGAGCTTACTTGGCTCAGTGTTAAAAAAAAGAGGACAGAGAGGGAATAAGAAAAGATATTTCCAAAAAAGTAACTTCAGCGATATCCCAAGCCAAAAAACAAAGGCAACCATAACACATTCAAGAAAGGATGCTTTTTTTAGAGGGAAAGGGGGTTTTGATGAGGGGAGGGGGGGCACAATTTCAGTGTTTGCCATAGGCTTTATATTACCCAGATACGCCCCTGGCTGGGCCATAACCATACACAGATTACACAGTACAAGCAGGTTAGCTTGGGACCTGCAAAACACATTTGCCTGCAGTGGCATAGCTAAGGAGCTATGGGCCTCCCCCCAAAGCACACTATAACAATTGATACGGTGCACCAAGACCTCCCAAGAACAACCACAGTGCCAGGTGCAGTAAGGGGATGGAAATAGCTTGTTAATGATTATTAACATTGAAAGCATTTATAGAATTGTTCATTACAAGCACAGACCAATAAAGAGCTAATTCTGTGCTTGAGAGAGTTCCCCACGGGGCCCCTCTGACCCCAGGGCCCCGGTGTGATCTAAACCTCTGCAACACCTATTGCTACGCCTCTGCTTGCCTGCAAACAACAAAACACAATACAGCCCATCTACAGTCCACTCATCTTCTGTCTTTCTTTCTTTTGATGACAACTTGTCCCAATCTGGTGTGAACTATGAAGTAATCTCCTCCCAGGTTCTCCTGCCGAGTCTTAGATCCTTATAACTAATATGGGCCTTGTCATATAGGAAAGGGTGCTCCTGCACCTTTGATTTCAGAGCCTCAATGCTGAACTCCATGGTTTTAGTCAACAAAGCGTTTTAAATAAAGAACAAATAGGAAATTGAAAGGAGGAAGTAAAAAGCCAAACTTTATTGTACGCGTGTTTTTTAATGTAAAAAACGCATGCAAATTTGCCTGGAAAACCGCAAGTGAAAATGAATTTCCTATTATACATTAAAGGCAAATTGCACGCGGTGTGTGCAGTGAGCGAATTCTGATGGCTCTGCTGTGCAGATTCTTTTTCTGCGCAGTCCACCGCGCAGATTTTTTGGCAAGTGGAAACAAGCCGATTGACTTTTATTGGCAATGCGAATCGGCATGCAGAAAACGCATGCAGATTCACTGTAGTGGAAACGGGCCTTAACATGGCCAAATTCGCTGACAGCTAACAAGTAAAAGCAAATGGCCTAGCTTATCAGATCCAATTGACTTTAACCACCCTGGCGTTCTATTTCCCCAGGATTTCCGTGCAAAAAGTGGTTCAATTAATTTCCAATAATTTTCAACCAATTTTTTTTATATATTGAATTCAATTCAGGTTATTGTATTGAATTCAATTTAAAAAAAAAGTGTTTGCTGCGAGATGTTGATGATGCTGTGTGACCCTGGTGCCAACAACGCCGATTGACGGGAGATATGTGATCGCAGAGGGAGAAGCACAATCCGCCAAGGGACATGGAAGAAGGCACTGGGGAAGCTATCAGAGGTACGCGACGAGGGATCAGCATGCCAATGGTGAGTATAAGACCCAGATGTATTAGCCAGGTGTAGTTAGCCAGATGTATTAGCCAGATGTGCAGCCAGGTATAGTTAGCCAGATGTATTAGCCAGGAATAGGTAGCCAGATGTTTTGCTAAGTATATTTTGAGCCAGATGTTTTGCCAGGTGTATAGTGAGCCAGATGTTTGCCAGGTGTATAGTGAGCCAGATGTTTGCCAGGTGTATAGTGAGCCAGATGTTTGCCAGGTGTATAGGAGACAGATGTGCAGCCAGGTCTAGGGAGTCAGATGTATAGGGAGCCAGGTTTGCGGGTGCCTCTGCCCCCCCCCCCCCCATTTCCCCCGATCCCCATACTCCCCCCTGACTGTGGCCGGGTGTCCCTTCTGTGGGGGGGGGGGGGATAGTCCCCCTTCTGTTGAGGCTGGTCGGGGACTCCTGTGTGTGTAAGGGGGAGATTCCCCTACTATGGGGGTTAGTTGTGGCCGGTCGGGGACTCCCCCTTCTGTGCGGGGGTGTGTGTTCCCTTCTATGGGGGCTGTGGGTGGCCTCTCCCTCCTCTTTCCCCCCCATCCCTCCCTCCTGATCCCCCATGCCCTCCCCCCAATCCCCCCCCCAGTCAAAAGCCCTGATCTACTCACCTGAGGGATTTCTCCTGCGGCGGAAGCTGCGCACTTCGTCCTCCATCGCAAAGTCTTGTGTTCTCTGTAATTACAGTTACGAAGCTTGGTGACGTCACCGAGCCTCGTAAATGTAATTACAGAGAACACAAGACTTTGCGATGGAGGAGGAAGTGCGCAGCTTCCGCCGCAGGAGAAATCCCTCAGGTGAGTAGATCAGGGCCTCTGACTGGGGGGGGGGGGGATCGGGACGGGGATTTTGTGGGCACGGGAGATCAGGAGGGAGGGATGGGGGAAGAGGAGGGAGAGGCCACCCACAGCCCCCATAGAAGGGGGGACCCCCCTCCCCGCACAGGAGGAGGATCCCCGCAGGCTACGACCAGCCCCCATAGAAGGGGACTCTCCCCCCTACACACACAGGAGTCCCCGACCAGCCTGAACAGAAGTGGGACATCCCCCCACACAGAGAAGGGACACCCGGCCACCCGCCCGCAGAGAAAGGGGAATCCCGCACGCAGCCAGCACATTCTCTGCCCTGCTGGCTGCACAGGAATTCCCTAGGGTGGCTGGATGCTAGTTCTGCATGCTGGGGGTAGCACAGATCGCTACCCACAGCGTGCAGACAGGCATCCAGCCATCCTGGGGAATCCGTCTGATCAGTAAAAAGTGCAGCGGGCGGTGCAGAGAAACAGGAAATCTCCCTGGCAGCATGGAAGAGCTCAGCTTTTTGCATATTTTTCCTGGACGAACGCAGGTCGTCCATACCGCCAGGGTGGTTAATAGTCCCTAATATCTTGGCTAACATTCCATGCACATCAGTAATCATAATCCGTGTATTTTGCATTACAGATATTAACAATAAGAGTAACACAAACCAACTGTTGCTTTATCTTTAAGATTTACAAACAGGGAGCGGCAAAAGGGAAAGAAAAACAAAAAACAATCATAGCAAACCACGAAAAAAAAACAGCCTATATGGACAGATAGGGATTCCAGCAATATACATCAAGTATTAACATTCATCATAAAGGAGACATGAATCTGGGAGTACAAAATCCTCATTGTTGATAGCTAGCTGATTCCTAACTATTGATTCCATCACTAAATTCCTCTGAACCAAGGAAAGTAATATAGATACTGATATTTTATCAGATTTCCAGTTTATGGTAAACAAGTGTAGGACAGCTAAAATGATCAGATTACAGGGCAATGATCTTTAGGCATGTCTTTAAACTACACTAGCAGTATTGCCAATCAAGGGGATATTTGGAATTCCAGGAATATGTACTTTTGAATCGATGCCTCTACATTAAACAATAAGATAGCAACCAGAGAACATATGAAATGGTGTGCCTATGTTGCCTCCACATTTCCAACACAGGGGAGTTGAGATAGCCCGAACTGTTCACCGTCGGACAGTTCCCGGTGAACATCGGCTGTTCCCAAGTTCGCCTACCAGCGAACATATAGTGTGTTTGACCCCTCACCCCAGACTCAGCATACACATGGCAGCCAATCGGGTATCCCCCCCCTTCTGGACCCCCCCCCCCTCCTCATAAAAATGCCAGAACAGCAGCCATTTTACAGTCTGTGTTTGGCTTCTGTGCTAGGCAGATCAGGGAGAGTGTGCTGCTGACAAGGATAGCGTTGATTCGTTTTCTGTTACATAGTTACATAGTTATTTTGGTTGAAAAAAGACCTACGTCCATCGAGTTCAACCAGAGAACAAAGTACAACACCAGCCTACTCCCTCACAAATCCCTGTTGATCCAGAGGAAGGCGAAAAAACCCTTACAAGGCATGGTCCAATTAGCCCCAAAAGGGGAAAAAAAACTCCTTCCCGACTCCATATGGCAATCAGATAACATCCCTGGATCAACATCATTGCGCATTACCTAGTAATTGTAGCCATGGATGTCTTTCAATGCAAGGAAAGCATCTAAGCCCCCTTTAAATGCAGGTATAGAGTTTGCCATAACGACTTCCTTTGGCAATGCATTCCACATCTTAATCACTCTTACTGTTAAGAACACTTTCCTAAATAAATGGCTAAAACGTTTTCCTCCATGCGCAGATCATTATCTTTAGTCCTTTGAGAAGGCCTAGGGACAAAAAGCTCATCCGCCAAGCTATTATATTACCCTCTGATGTATTTATACATGTGATCCCCTCTAAGGCGTCTTTTCTCTAAACTAAATAAACCCAGTTTATCTAACCTTTCTTGGTAAGTGAGACCTTCCATCCCACGTATCAATTTTGTTGCTCGTCTCTGCACCTGCTCTAAAACTGCAATATCTTTTTTATAATGTGGTGCCCAGAACTGAATTCCATATTCCAGATGTGGCCTTACTAGAGCGTTAAACAGAGGCAATATTATGCTAGCATCTCGAGTTTTTACTTCCCTTTTAATGCATCCCAAAATTTTGTTAGCTTTAGCTGCAGCGGCTTGTCATTGAGTAAGATTATTTAACTTGTTGTTGATGAGTACTCCTAAGTCCTTCTCCAAGTTTTATGTCCCCAACTGTATCCCATTTATTTTGTATGGTGCTAGACCATTGGTACGACCAAAATGCATGACTTTACATTTTTCAACATTGAATTTCATCTGCCATGTATGTGCCCATATAGCCATCTGTATTGCCGTAGAAAAGTGACACCACTTGAACAGACAGCAATTACTAGTTCTTTATGATCCCTCCAATCATCAGACACAATCAACAAGGTTAACAAGTTTATTGATACAAGATATAAACTACAAACTACAAAGTTATCCTAAAGAAGGCAAAGATTAAGAGTACAATAAAATACAATACTATAAACACAACACGTCACCTTGTGTTTCTAGGTGTCCGATCAAGGTTGCAGCAACTTCCACCCGTCCTACGTGAGTGACTCTTTCCCCCGCGACGGCTAAGAAGTTCCTTGGGCAGAGCAGGCAGTCAAGTCAACGCTGGATGGCCAGTCCAGCGAGAGTCCAGAGAAATCTCATCCTCCTGAAATAGCAGCTGGGTTTTATAGCTTTTCCTCCCATAGACCATCATGGAGCCCCATGCTAGCCTATGGAGTATGGAAAAACCCCTCTTAGGTAACCAACCAGTCCGAACAACTGATAATGGCTGGAATCACACTAGAAAGAGTCATCTCTCGGCCATCCTGGACTGGCAACTCTACAACCTGCTCATAAGTGCCTCTTCTGTTATTAACACAATTAGGTAGTCATATTTGAATATAATCACTTTCATTGTAACCTTACATGGCCCCTTTCAGGCCATTATACTCTCGACATTTAATCTACAATATCTCTATTTTCATACTTAAAAGCGTATTATCAGTTAAACAAGGGCAAGGCGCCTTGAGCTATATTAGCACTTATCCCACATTAGTAGTTATATTTGTACTTTGAGCTAATGTGACCTAAAGGACACATCTGGTATTAAGTTCTAGTAAACAAGTATTAAGGAAATCCTCCAGACCCAAATGAACCAATGTACAGATCCGAATGAAGAGATTCACATACAAGATGGCTCACTATATACAATTTAGCACATAAAATATATAGCACTACATCATCCTATCCAGATCCTGTTGCAATATGACACGATCTTCCTGAGAGTTGATGATTCTGCCCAATTTTGTATCATCTGCAAAAATAGCAACATTGCTCACTACTGCATCTACTAGGTCATTAATAAATAAATACTAGACCCAGTACAGACCCCTGTGGGACCCCACTGCTAACAGTCTCCTATTTTGAGTATGATCCATTGACCACAACTCTTTGTTTTCTGTCCATTAGCCAGTTCCCTATCCATGCACACAGACTCTTCCCCAGTCCTTGCATCCTCAACTTTTGCACCAGACTTTTGTGTGGAACAGTGTCGAAGGCCTTTGCAAAGTCCAAGTATATCACATCTACAGCATTCCCAATATCCACATTAGCGTTCACTACCTCATAAAAGCTGAGCATGTTAGTCAAACAGGACCTGTCTTTAGTAAACCCATGTTGATGCTGAGAAATAAGATTATTTTCTACTATGAACTCATGTATAGTATCTCTTAGTAAACCCTCAAATAGTTTGCATACAACTGATATTAAGCTTACGGGTCTATAATTTCCTGGATCAGATTTTTTGCCCTTCTTAAATAATGGGAAAACGTGGGCTGTACGCCAATCCACTGGGACTCTGCCAGTTGAAAGAGAGTTACAAAAGATAAGATAAAGGGGTTTATCTATAACTGAACTTAATTCCCTTAGGACCCGAGGATGCATGCCATCTGGGCCAGGTGCCTTGTCTATTTTTAATTTATTTAGTCTTGCCTTCACTTCTTCCTGCGTTAAGTATTTAATATTACTATTCTGTGTTTTTTCTGTGTTTGCAGTGCAGTTTCTTGGTGCTACAGTAACAATTATCCATCAACATTACCCAAAAGCCCTTCAAAGGGCTGTGATCTTGCTGTTCACTGCGTCCACACAGTGCACTTTAGCTGTTTGAGACAGGTGCAGTCAGTGCTGCTAGTTCTACAGTAGTTCACCCAATAGCCCTGGTAAGGGCTGATTTTGTTTTCTTCCTTGCTATTGTTATATTGCTGTTCTGTGTGTCCAGCACACATGTTAGCTGTTAAAGACAGGCCTGCTGGTCCTAGTAGTTTGCCGACTAGATAAACCAATAATCCTTCACTACTACTGTCATCTAGTATCCACTAATGCCCCGTGTATAATATAAGGCCTCACTGGCAGGGCAGGACCTATATTTTGAGGTGATTGCTACACATAGTATAAACCTGTCCAAGCTGAGGGCAATTACCTTGAACTCACAAAATGCCACAGACGTAGTTGACTGGCTTACACAGCACATCCCATCTGCTACCGCTCCTGCTTGGAACCTTGCCGCATTATCCTCATCCTGCTCTGATATGGGCACCCCATGACATACCACTTCCTCCACCACTACCACCACAACCCCATTCACTTGATGTGTCAGAGGAGTTATTTACACGTAATCTTTTTAAATGAGTAATGCGCAAGCATTATTACCAGAAGATGAAGATAAGGATGTTACACCTGATATGTCTCAGTCAGGTGACATTACATAGATCAGCCTAAAGTGGGATGATATGTAAAGAAAGGAAGAGACAATCGAGAGCCCCCAATAGTGTGTTACTGTAAAACAATTGGTGTAGGTTGTAAGTAAAAGTAAGTCCGAAAGCATCACGCATTATCCGACAACCCAATCCGAAACCGACCCTACCAAAAACACCGAAAACGAGGCTCAAGGGGAAAGGGGAGGGGAAAAAAGGAACAAAATATAGCTCCGTTAACTGACAAAGATACCAAATCTATCTTCATTCTTTCCGATTATGTACTAAAAGAGAAGGAAACAAAACTTTTGAGTAAAGGCCTATTCTTTTGTCCCACAAACACTGCCCAACTGAGTGAACTTTACACAGACCTCAATTCCTTTGTACGCAAGGTAACTCTGAAGAGACATTTTGCTCTAAAGAAAATTGATAAAACTACACCCATTTTTTTCTCGGGATAACACGACGACAGTGACAGTTAACGATCATGAATTACAACTGCAAAAATGTATAGCCACTTCTCTAAAAGGGCGATCTAGATTTTACCCGACAACCTCCAAGGGCAATTTTATAGAAACTTTTTATGTGCTAACTTTGGAAGATTTGCAAAAATTATGCCAAGAACATATCAGATTTCCTTCTAATCTTACACCACCCAAGAAAATAGCTCTTAATCACCTTAAAAACAATACTAACTTGGTAATCAAACCTGTGGATAAGGGGGGTGGTATAGTGTTGCTCAATAGAGGATTACATTAAGGAATCACTTCGCCTCCACCAAGACCCAATCAGCTATTGTACACTGATCCAACTGCCACATACAATACAGCACTTAAAACAGAATCAGAATCAATTTATTTCGCCAAATACAGCAAGAGCTATACTCGGAATTATTTGTGGTACACATGGCTTAGACATAGTATAGTTAGACAAGACGCACACATAAACAATTAAGAACTACAGTGATGGTGTAGATCTAGTCTTCACAGGTAACAGTTTTGGGTCGACAGTTAGTGCTTTTCTACCTGCTGTGCAGGAGCAGTCCAATAATAATAGCTGACTAAAAGACCCCGCTAGTGCATGCCAGTAGGCCGGCCTGTCAGGGGTTGGAGTTCAGCAGCCGAACCGCTTGGGGGAAGAAGGTGTTCTTCCGTCTGGTGGTTTTGCATGGTATAGACCTGTAGCTGCGGCCCAGTGGGAGGAGCTTGAAGTAGCGGCTGCCTGGGTGGGAGGGGTCACGGGAGATCGCAGTGGCTCTCTTCCTCATCCTGGCGGGGTGGAGGAGATCAAGAGGTGGAAGAGGAGTCCCGATGATTCTTTCTGCGTCAGTTACGACTCTCTACAGTTTGTGTTTATCGCTGGCCGTTGCGCCGGTGTACCAGACTGACTGAGGAGCAGAGGATGGATTCTATAGTGGCAGTGTAGAACCTGGTCAGCAGCTCCCTAGGCATGCCAAATCTCTTCAGTTGGCGCAGGAAGAACAACCTCTGCTGGGACTTCTTCTGAATTTTGGTGGTGTTTTGCTCCCACTTCAGGTTGTTAGTGAGAGTCGTGCCAAGGAACCGCACAGATGTCACACTAGAAACTTCGGTTCCCCCAATGAGGACAGGAGCGAGGGGGGGAGGGTTCCTCCTGAAATCTACAACTAGCTCAACAGTCTTTGCGGCGTTGAGTACTAGGTTATTGTCTTCGCACCAGTTGCAGATTCTCTCGACTTCACTGAGGTACTCGTGCTCTCCGTTGCTGCCAATTAGGCCGATGATAGTGGTGTCGTCTGCAAATTTGATGACTTTCACAGAGTCCGTGGATGATGTGCAATTGTTGGTATAGAGGGAGAACAATAGTGGTGACAGTACACAGCCTTGTGGAGCCCCTGTATTGGTGGTTCTGACGCTGCAGTAGCAGTTGCCGAGTTTCACCTGTTGCGTTCTGTTTGTCAGGAAGTCCTTGATCCATGTTCGGAGGATGGGATCTACTCCGAGCTGCGTCAGGTTAGTGAGCAGGGTGTCTGGGCAGATCGTGTTGAACGCTGAGCTAAAATCCAGGAACAGGATCCTAGCGTAGGAGGCAGGGTTTTCCAGGTGCTCAGTGATGTATGCCAGGCTGGCATTGATGGCGTCCTCCACGGATCTGTTAGCCCTATAAGCAAATTGGAGCTGGTCGAGGAGGGCATCCGTGTGCCTCTTCAGGTGGGCAAGAACCAGCCGCTTAAGGAGCTTCATAATGTTGGAAGTTAGGGCCACTGGTCGGAAGTAGTTGTGCTCAGTGCTGCCGGGTTTTTTGGGGACCGGTACAATAGTGGACCGCTTGAAACAGGAGGGGACTGTGCCTTCTGATAATGACCGCTCGAATAAGGTGCAGAGCACAGGGGCTAACTGATTGGCACAGGTTCTCAGGCAGATCGACGACACTCCATCCGGGCCTGAAGACTTCCTGGGGTTCAGCTTACGGAGGTGCCGGAGCACCCTCTAATTCATGGACAGCAGCAGGAGCCAGGGCGCCGAGTTCACCCGAGGGAGGGGTCACCTTAGCCGTGGCTGTTTGGTCCACGTTCTAGTCCGGTTGTTGCTCGAACCTGCAGTAGAACTCATTGAGCTCCTCCGCCAGCCAGAGGCTCGGGGTTGCAGACTGAGGTACGGGTTTGAAGTTCATGGCTGCTCTCAGGCCCTTCCATACCTCCCGTGTGTTGCTTGATTGGAGGCAGTGCCCCAGCTTATCGGAGTAGGCCCTCTTTGCCGATCGCAGTTCTCTTTTCAGGGCATACCTGGCCTCTCTGTATTTCTCAGAGGAGTCAGACCTGTGCGCTTCCACCTTGCGTTTCCGAAGTCGGCGGAGCTTGTCGTTAAACCAAGGCTTGTTGTTGGGGAAGACCCTGAACGTCTTGGAATGGAACACACGCATCTTCTCAGAAGCTAATGTAGAATGTGACATTCTGGGCCCACTCATCAAGAGAGGGGAGCCTCCAGGGTCGTCCAGTCGGTGGTATCAAAGCAAGCTTGGAGTTCCAGTTTTGCCTCTGTTGTCCATTTTTTGATGGTTTTGACGGTGGGCTTGGAGGTCTCCAGGAGCCTACTGTAAGTGGGGATCAGGTGGATTGTGTTATGGTTGGTGTTTCCCAGAGGGGCTCTTTTAATGGCTTTGTATGCGTTCTTGTGGACCGTGTAGCAGTGGTCCAGGGTGTTACAGTTCCTGGTAGGGCAGGTTATGTGCTGCTTGTAGCGGAGCAACTCGTGTCGTAGGTTCGCCTTGTTAAAGTCGCCCTGGATGATGAACAGAGCCTCAGGGAGGGAGGTTTCCCACCGCGAGATACAGTCGCTGAGGGCTTGCAATGCAGTCTTGGAGCACGCGTCGGGAGGGATGTAGACCCCAACGAGGACAAGGGAAGAGAACTCCCTGGGGTATTGAGGCCTGCAGTTTATGGCCAGAAACTCAACATCTGGGGTGCAGGTCTTGTTGAGAATGGTGATGTTGGAGC
This sequence comes from Hyperolius riggenbachi, assembly GCF_040937935.1. Lineage (NCBI taxonomy): Eukaryota > Metazoa > Chordata > Amphibia > Anura > Hyperoliidae > Hyperolius > Hyperolius riggenbachi. The sequence continues at coordinate 306,165,788 of NC_090646.1, read as the reverse complement.
ACCATGAGGTGTTGATGTAAAAGCAGATACCCCCACCTCTCATTTTCCCAGAGAGGGCTACGTCGCGGTCTGCTCTTAGGAGGTTGTAGCCTGGTACATGTAGAGAGTTGTCGGGGATGCTGTCGCTCAGCCAGGTCTCAGTGAAACAGAGAACAGGGGTATTCTTGCTGATCTGGGGTTTGCTACCGAGTAGGAGGAGCAGCTCATCCAGTTTTGTTGGGGAGTGAGCAGACATTTGCAAGTTGGACCTGGGTACCAGCCCTACTACCTCTGTGACGGCGTTTGTTCGGTGCTCGCTTGGAGACGAGGTAATTGATATGGGCGGAGACAGCATCCCACAGGGGGGAGCCCCGTATGGGCTTGGGGCGTTCAGGGGATTCCCATTTGAGGAGGGCATCTCTGGATAGAGTAGCAGTGTTATGTGACCGTACTGAGCTCATGGCCCAAGTACCGCAAGTACCACAGTAGGTACGGGTGGCTCAGTAGATTGTAGGGAGCAGGCAGCACAGTGTATGGTCCAGATAGGTGTTGTAAAGCAGACAGCACAGCACAGTATGGGGCATAAGTAGGTGGTATTGAGCAAGCAGCGCAGTGTATGGCCCAGGTGGATGGTAGGAGACACAAATAGGTGGTAAGGAGCTGGCAGCTCAGTATGTTGCACAAAGGATGGTATGGAACGGGCAGCACGGCACCGTATGTGGCAAAGTAGATGGTATGGGGCAGGCAGCACCACACAGTGTATGGCCCAAGTAGGTAGTATGTAATGGAGCCGACCGCACAGCGCAGTACAAGGCGCACGTAGATGATATGGAGCGGCACAGTAGATGATATGGGGCGGGCAGCTCAGCACAGTATATGGCCCAGGTAGGTGGTATGGAGCGTTCAGTGCAGCACAGCATCTGGCCCAAGTAGATGGTATGGAGCAGAAAGCACAGCTCAGTATGAGGCACAAGTAGATTGTGAGGGGTAGGCAGCACAGCACAGCACAGAGGGATGGTATGGCAGGCAGCACGGCACAGTATATAGTAGGGAGCAGGCAAGCGCAGCACAGTATATGGCCCAGGTAGGTGGGTATGGAGCGGTCAGTGCAGCCCAGCATATGGCCCAAGTAGATGGTATGGAGCAGGTAGCACAGCACAGTATATGGCCAGGGTAGATGGTATATAGCAGGCAGTCCAGCACAGTGTAAGGCCCAGCACAGAGGGATGGTATGGCAGCACAGCACAGAGGGAAGGTATGGCAGGCGGCACGGCACAGGGATGGTATGGCAGGCGGCACGGCACAGCAGGATGGCACAGTAGGTTGTAAGGAGCAGGCAGCACAGCAAAGTATGAGGCACAGGTAGATGGTATGGAGCAGGCAGCGGGCAGAGCAAGGACAGTATAGTGGGTCTCAGGCCCAGTAGTAAGTGAGGAGGATACAAGCAGTGAGACTCACCATGGGCACAGGGCAGCCACAGGCAGGAGGATCAACAGCTGCTGGAGGTGTATGATCTCAAAGGCCACAGGTACTGGAGGCTGGAGTCCTCTCGGCGGAGTCCTCTCGGTTGCTAGCGAGGTGTTTCAGTCATGTGGGATCAGCGGAGGAGACTCCCACGGGTAGAGAAGGGCAGGCCGGGCCCAGCCTACAGTTGCGGTGCAGTGAGGTGGAGGACCGGGGCCACGTGGTGTGAAGGCGTCGGGTGAGCAGCCGGGGCAGCTTAGGAGGCAGGAGTTGCAGCGGTGGCAGTCTGGGGACCCGAAGCAGAGGACCGGCGTGGGACCACGTGGTATGATGGCATCGGGTGAGCAGCCGGAGGCAGGATTTGCAGCGGTGGTCAGGAGCCGGGATAATTCCGAAGCGGCAGGAGACTGCGAGGTAGAAGCAGCAGGCGAAGACCGGAGCGGTGGCAACAGTCGGGTGAAGCTGAGGGCCGGCGTGGGACCCCGTGGTGTGATGTGCAGCGTGCAGGCATCAGGTGAGTAGCGGCCAGAGACTGCCCTGATGGATGGACTGATCACTAAGAATGAGAGGAATGGGATAAAGAAACATATAATGTATATGGGATGTACCTCATACACATACACATACAAATACACACGCCCGCAGAAGCTTGCCCTATAGGGACAAGGAAAATATATTTTCTGGCCACCATTGAGACACAGCCATACACATATAATATTTGTTGCCTAGATAGGAATACAGTGATGTGAAAAACTATTTGCCCCCTTCCTGATTATTTTGCATGCTTGTCACACTTAAATGTTTCTGCTCATCAAAAACCGTTAACTATTAGTCAAAGATGACATATTTGAACACAAAATGCAGTTTTAAATAATGGTTTTTATTATTTAGTGAGAAAAAAAACTCAAAACCTACATGGCCCTGTGTGAAAAATAAATTGCACCCTGAACCTAATAACTGGTTGGGCCACCCTTAGCAGCAATAACTGCAATCAAGCGTTTGCGATAACTTGCAACGAGTCTTTTACAGCGCTCTGGAGGAATTTTGGCCCACTCATCTTTGCAGAATTGTTGGAATTCAGCTTTATTTGAGGGTTTTCTAGCATGAACTGCCTTTTTAAGGTCATGCCACAACATCTCAATAGGATTCAGGTCAGGACTTTGACTAGGCCACTCCAAAGTTTTCATTTTGTTTTTCTTCAGCCATTCAGAGGTGGATTTGCTGGTGTGTTTTGGGTCATTGTCCTGCTGCAGCACCCAAGATCGCTTTGAGTTGACGAACAGATGGCCGGACATTCGCCTTCAGGATTTTTTGGAAGACAGTAGAATTCATGGTTCCATCTATCATAGCATGCCTTCCAGGTCCTGAAGCAGCAAAACAACCCCAGACCATCACACTACCACCACCATATTTTACTGTTGGTATGATGTTCTTTTGCTGAAATGCTGTGTTACTTCTACGCCAGATGTAAAGGGACACGCACCTTCCAAAAAGTTCAACTTTTGTCTCGTCGGTCCACAAGGTATTTTCCCAAGTCTTGGCAATCATTGAGATGTTTTTTTAGCAGAATTGAGACTAGCCTTAATGTTCTTTTTGCTTAAAAGTGGTTTGCGCCTTGGATATCTGCCATGCAGGCCGTTTTTGCCCAGTCTCTTTCTTATGGTGGAGTCATGAACACTGACCTTAATTGAGGCAAGCGAGGCCTGCAGTTCTGTAGATGTTGTCCTGGGATCTTTTGTGGCCTCTCGGATGAGTTTTCTCTGCGCTCTTGGGGTAATTTTGGTCGGCCGGCCACTCCTGGGAAGGTTCATCACTGTTCCATGTTTTTGCCATTTGTGGATAATGGCTCTCACTGTGGTTCGCTGGAGTCCCAAAGCTTTACAAATGGCTTTATAACCTTTACCAGACTGATAGATCTCAATTACTTTCGTTCTCATTTGTTCCTGAATTTCTTTGGATCTTGGCATGATGTCTAGCTTTTGAGGTGCTTTTGGTCTACTTCTCTGTGTCAGATAGCTCCTAATTAAGTGATTTCTTGATTAAAACAGGTGAACAGGTGTGGCAGTAATCAGGCCTGGGGGTAACTACAGAAATTGAACTCAGGTGTGATAAACCACAGTTAAGTTATTTTTTAACAAGGTGGGCAATCACTTTTTCACACAGGGCCATGTAGATTTGGAGGTTTTTTTTTCTCACTAAATAATAAAAACCATCATTTAAAACTGCATTTTGTGTTCAATTATGTTATCTTTGACTAATAGTTCACGGTTTTTGATGAGCAGAAACATTTAAGTGTGACAAACATGCAAAAGAATAAGAAATCAGGAAGGGGGCAAATAGTTTTTCACGTCACTGTAGTTACCTCACTAACAGCCGCTCTTTTTTTTATATATCTTATATTTAATCAATCGTTGCTCTTCATTGCTTATTTATCTATACACTATTGCTTCTTTATAGATTAACCCAATCATACTTTTATAATAATAATATACTAGATTAATATGATATGTATGTTGTCCTAAATTTCTGTTTATTGTGGATATGTATTTTTTACTTTCTGTTGTTTGACACCATAACAATGATTTTCAGTGAAAACTAGATATAGATATTTGTTGTAGTATACAGTGGATGTCATATGGTTTTTGACCACTAGATGGAATAGCCACGTGTAGGGTGTATGTATATGCAAACGCATATATACACATGTATGTGCGTGTATGTTTGTGTATATGCTTCATGAACTGACCCTGTAACAACTGATTTTGATTTTTTTATTATAGAATCGATCTTTTCTTTTTATTACTACTATTATAATTTATTTATTTTTCATTAGGATCCACAAGCAGTGGAATACGTAAAGAATAATCCATTTATGTTCCATTTTTTAAATACACTATGCTAAAACGACGGTTTACCAGTATCTTACCCTGCCCCCATTACCCACAAGGACTGTATACCCTAAGAATACACTGCCCTCCCTTCGACATGTATCACCACTTCCGCCCCACGAGATGGAAAGTACTTTAGAAACTGGTGGCGCGCCCGCTTGGTACAGAGGTGCTGCACCAGTATAAACTACTGCTTTGGTAAGTCGAATCTTCCCTTTTTTTAATTCTATATTCCCCCTCTCTCCTCTTATTTTGGGCACGGATATTGCGCTTATATAGGGGATATATATGGGCTATTCTACTACAATTACTATCATGTGGGTTCTCATTATAACAATTTGAAACTGAGTATGAGTAAAAGGGCAAACACTGTGCACCTGTGCGCACATATAGGTATATACAATGCATGAAATTTTAGACAATATGCAAACACTATTATTACTGCTGAGCAGGGATGATACTGTATAGATGTATTCATATGCTTTGGCACTCTATTGACTAAGGGCCACTTAAGGGCTACACATTTTTTAAGGATATAATGAATATGTGGATTTACAGATATAATGAATATGCAAATGGAATTGCTACAACTTTTTATATTTAAACAGAAATGATATTGTACATGTAATTTGCATCTTTAGGTATTTTTTTTATTTTTTTAGATTATATTATATGTTTTTATATATATTTATGTGCGAAAGCACTATACTGGCCAAGGGTTACAATCTGTTCTATAATATTATGTGATGAATTATCTTGAAGAAGGTTTTGATTATATTTTCTATTTGCATGATCTTTTTTAGGATGAGGATTAGTGATGATTATTGATGATTGCTGTGGTTGTTATGGCTATTACATATGGATATTTTGTTTTGTCTTTGCTTCAGTTACTCCTACTTGTATGTTTTTTGCCTGAGGAAGCGGGCTTGGGACCCGTGAAACGCGTTGCAAACTGTTTTGGAGTTCTAATTAAATTTAATGTCATCTATACCATGCAAAGTGGTTGTGTTGATTGTTGGGTAGGTAAGCCCACCCTTACCACCCACATTTTATTTGGTTTTAGATTGATACTACTTTTATTCTGCTGGTGCCTCTGTATTCTTTAGTAAAGTGGGATGATGTCCCTGCTGCTGTTGCATTGTATGAGTTTTCAGATGGAAGTGAAGCAGCTGATGATGTGTTAATGGATGTAATGTGGGTGCTCATAAGAAGAGATCAAGAGGAGGACAGTTCAGAGAGGGAGGAGAAGATGAGTACGAAGCAAGTAGAGCTTGCAAGGAACTGGAGGCAAACTGCATGTTTTGGCACCTGGGGTCAGCCAGCCAACACGCCCACCAACTTCTACTATTACCACTAGAATGCCATCATCACAAGGCTCAGCAGTGTGGCATTTTTTTGTGTGTCTGCCTCTGACAACACCGATGCTATTTGCAACCTGTGCCATAAGAAAAGTCATGGGAAGGCCATATTCCACCTAGGTACAACTGCTTTGCAAAGGCACATGATCTCCCATCGCAAAGTACAATGAGTGTTAACACATGAAGATAAACAGCATACAGCAAGTCAAAGCCACACTCCTCCTGGTCCAGCTTCTTCAGGGACATCTACCTCTGCTCTCGTTGTCCCTTCTCAACCACCCTCTCACTAACCTTGACCAGTTCCTGCTCATCTTCCCACAGTCAAGTTTCTGGGAGGTAAATGTTTGAGCATAGAAACAAACGTCTTCAAGTCACCCCCTTGCCTGGTGTCTGACAGCTGGCTTGTGTGAACTCATAGCCCGCTAACTTTTACCATACCAGCTGGTGGACTCTGAGGCATTTAAAAAAAATAGTAGCAAATGGCACATAGTAGTGAAAGGTACCGGGCAGAAATTTGTTTTCCAAAAAGGCAATACCAAACATGTACCGTGATGTGCACAGCCAAGTGCAGTGTTGGGGCAAGGGTCCATATGACCACTGATACATGGTCTTCAAAGCATGGTAAGGGTAGGTATATAACCTACACTGCCCACTGGTTAAATATGGTGATGACTGGGAAGCATGGAATTCGAGGCTCTATAGTGGAGTTACATAGTTATTTGGGTTGAAAAAAGACATACGTCCATCGAGTTCAACCAAAGAACAAAGTACAACACCAGCCTGCTTCCTCACATATCCCTGTTGATCCAGAGGAAGGCGAAAAAACCCTTACAAGGCATGGTCCAATTAGCCCCGAAAGGGAAAAAAATGGCAATCAGATAAAATCCCTGGATCAACATCAGTAGGCCTTACCTAGTAATTGTAGCTATGGATATCTTTCAATGCAAGGAAAGCATCTAAGCCCCCTTTAAATGCAGGTATAGAGTTTGCCGTAACTACTTCCAGTGGCAATGCATTCCACATCTTAATCACTCTTACTGTAAAGAACTCTTTCCTAAATAAATGGCTAAAACGTTTTTCCTCCATGCGCAGATCATGTCCTCTAGTCCTTTGAGAAGGCCTAGGGACACAAAGCTCATCCGCCAAGCTATTATATTGCCCTCTGATGTATTTATAGTATAATATAGTATAATATATATTAATTGTCACCGCTACAAATTGCATGCAAGCCTGCCACCTCCTCTTCTCCTCCTCATCCTCTTCACAATTGTCCTTGGTTGAGTCCTTCTCTATTGCTGTGCCCTCCTCTACTATAACTGCACACCCCCAGCTCCCCAGAGCCTATTCCACATCCCAGATATGACGTTGTCGCGCTGTCTTGGAGATGACTCGCCTAGAATCCGAGTCATACCGGACAAGTACTCCTGTCAACTCTGAAGTCACAGGTCAATCAGTGGCTGACCCCGCACCAACTGGAAGTCAGAAAAGTGGTGTGTAACAGCGGAAGCAATCTGTTGTCAGCACTGAAATCGGGCAAGTTAACACATGTACCCTCCATGGCACGTTCCCAATATGATTGTCTCAATGCTGTGTCTCTAAGTACTCAGGTTTTCAGGAGATCAGGCAGTCCAGGAAGGTGTCTACCATTTCGGACATTCATATATGGCCATGGCACGCCTTGCTGATATTCAGCGGCCAAACATGTCAGTGATGCACTTTATTTGCACCAGCACGACTCGCTGGAATTCCACGCACATGGTGTTTGAACGCCTGCTCAAACAAGAATGCGCCATCAATGAGTATCTGTATGACCTTGGTGCTAGGAATAGGCATTGTGGAGCTGGGGATTTTTTTTTTTTTTTTGCTGCGTTACTGGACACTCACGTGCGATGCCTGCAGGCTCATGCATCTCTTTGAGAAGGCAACCTTAACTGGCCAGTCACACCAAAGGCACCATCAGCGACCTCAAACATACACTTTTTTACTGGAGCATGCCCTGCAAAGAGTGCTTGATCAGGCCGTAGATCAGCATGACCAGGAGCAGGAAGAGGAAGGGAATTAAATAGGGAAAGAGGTGCCAGTAATCCTCCTCCCACGGCCATGCAGGTAAGGAGAGGACGCTTTACCAACATTTTGGTAACGTCGGACATGCAGAGATTTTTTTCTTTAGTCCAACACATCGCCATCGCCGACACTTTGAGGAGCAATGAACCCCTGGGCTACTGGGTGTGCAGGCTAGACCTGTGGCCAGAGCTGTCACAATTAGCCTTTGAACTTTTGGCTTGCTCCGTGTCCTGTCAGAAAGGACCTTAAGTGCACTGGGATTGCCACTGACGAGAAGTTGCCTAGTTCACCAAAGTGATTACCTAACCTTTATTAAAATGAATGAGCTATGGAACTCGGAGGGTTACTGCACTCTGGAAGACTTGGGACTCAGTCCCCACATAGCTGTCTTTCTCTGCACGCCGCATAACTCTTCCACACAGCTGTCATCTGCCACCACAAACTAGGGTCCAAACCGTAACCTTTTTTTGAAACATTTTATACAGGTAAATCGTGAATTTTTCAGGCCGATGCTACAGCCGCTGGAACAAAACCTAATTTTTCAGGCATGTGCATGCCAAACTTTTCTGGCCTTTGGTGCCACAATGGCTGCAAAAAAAAAAAAAAAAAATACTTTTTTTAAATGCACTTGTCAATTCCTTTTTGTGAGCATTACCTTGTCGTGGTGAGGGGGCTTGCAGATCTCAATGAAGCAATGACCTATATTATTATGTTGACAAGACGATAAGGTCGTTACTTCATTGTGATAAGACTAAATTCGATCCACTACATACGTTTTGGCAAAAATACTTTTTTATGGTCACCTCAAGAGATCAATAAAGCCTACTAGGCTAACACTAGGCCCACATTGCAGAATCATTGGGTTTTTTTGGTCACCTAACTGTCAATGTACTACCTCAACCCAACCATAGAAAACCACAATCACCTGCACTCCCCCAAAGTTGCGCAGAAGCACGGCGGCCACTTCACAAACATTGCCGCTGAGTTAATTAACATTTATGTTCTGGAGGTGTCAACTAGTAAAAACGATGATTCGCCAACCTGAAGTTATCATTAAAGCTTTTTGCCGTTGTTTGCGGAGCGGTAAATGTGGCATTTCGTGTGAACCGGGGCTAACCCTTACACTACCTGATCGACGTACACACGCCGGACGTTTTAAAGCACTTTATTCCTCAGATTTAGGCAGTAAATATGATTTCTGCCCTTTAGAGATTAAAACACAACTTTACATTAACTACGTAATTTTTCATTTGACTTTTGCCATGGCCCCCCTTTCAACATGCCACTGTCCAAGTGTTAGGCCCCTTTAACCTCTTGAGGACTGCAGGGCTAAACCCCCCTAGTGACCAGGCCATTTTGAGTAAAATTGGCCACTGCAGCTTTAAGGCCAAGCTGCAGGGCCGCACAACACTGCACACAAGTGATCCCCCCCCCCTTTTCTCCCCACCAACAGAGCTCCCTGTTGGTGGGGTCTGATCGCTCCCCCCATGTTTATTTTTTTCCCATCAATATTTACGTTTGTGTTTTTTTTTTAAAAAAGGGCTGTTTCTTTAAACCCCCTCCCTCCCTCCCTTCCCACAGCCAGCCAATTACGGCGATCGGCTGTCATAGGCTTCTGCCTATGAGAGCCGATCGCTCTCTTGTCCCCCAGGGGGACAGCCGTGTCACACGGCTGTCCCCAGTGCAGCGCTGCTGCTGATCGCAGCGCTGCACAGGCTAAATAGACGGCGATCACGCCGTCTAACAGAGGCTGAAGGCGGGGCGGAACTCTGCCCCCCAAGCAGGAGATGCGCGCGCAGCCTGCGCGCGATCTCCTGCAAAACAGAGCCCCAGGACTTTACGCCAATCGGCGTTAGGCGGTCCTGGGGCTGCCGCCGCGGCCACGCCCATTGGCGTGACGCGGGCGGCAAGAGGTTAAAGGGACACTTAAGCCAGAAAAAAAAATGAGTTTTACTCACCTGGGGCTTCCACCAGCCCCCTGAATCAGTCCTGTGCCCTCGCAGCCACTCACTAATCCTCTGGTCCTCCGCTGCCAGCTAGTTTCGTTTTTGCCGACAGGCCCGTCAGGACAGGCCATGCGTAGCTTTTTCCGCATTCCCGACTGTAATTAGCGCTATTGCGTTGCCGCATTACGAACACATAGATATGCGGCAACGCGTATTTTTGTACGCGTTGCGGTCCGCAATAGCGCTAATTGCAGTCGGGAATGCGGAAAAAGATACGCGTGGCCCGTCCTGACGAGCCTGTCGGCAAAAACGAAACTAGCTGGCAGCGGGGGACCAGAGGATTAGTGAGTGGCTGCGAAGGCACAGGACTGCTGCAGGGGGCTGATAGAAGCCCCAGGTGAGTAAAACTCTTTTTTTTTTTTTTTCTGACTTAAGGTTCACTTTAACCACTTGAGGACCACAGTGGTAAACCCCCCTAAAGACCAGGCACATTTCAACTAAAATGGCCACTGCAGCTTTAAGGCCAAGCTGCAGGACCGCACAACACAGCACACAAGTGATTCCCCCCACCAAGGGGTCTGATTGCCCCCAAGTTGTTTTTTTTTTTTTTTTCTTTAAATATTTTAAAATATGCTTTTTTTTTTTTTTTTTTTTGTTATTCCCTCCCTCCCTGCACTTAGCCAATCATGCGATCGGCTGTCCATAGGCTTCTACCTATGAGAGCCGATCGCTCTCTTGTCCCCCAGGGGAACAGCCGTGTCACACGGCTGTCCCCAGTACATCGCTGCTGCTGATTGCAGCGCTGTACAAGTAAATAGACGGCGATCATGGCACCTAACAGTCTCCCGAGCGGCAGTAGCCACTCAGAGACTGAAGAGGGGCAGAGCTCCGCCCTCCGAGCATGAGATGCGTGTGCGCGACCTCATGCAAATTAGAGCTCCAGGACTTGACGCCAATTGGCGTTAGGCGGTCCTGGGGCTGCCGCCGCCACGCCCGTTGGCGATAGCCGGTCGGCAAGTAGTTAACCACTTCGCTACCACAGGTTTTTTTTTTTCCTCTTCAGGACCAGAGCAATTTTCGCATAACGCTCCTCCCATTCATTCGCCAATAACTTTGACTACTTATCACACTGAAACGATCTATATTAGTTTATATATTAGTTTTGCAGGACGAATTAGGCTTCTTTGGGCAGTACTTTTTGCTAAGAATTTTTTTTATTATATATGCATTTTACAAGGAAGAAGAAAATTGCAAAAAATCATAATTTCTCAGCTTTCAGCCATTTTAGCTTAACCATAAAATGTGCTATTGTAGATAAAACAGACACATTTATTTGCCCATTTGTCCCGGTTATTACAATGTTTAAATAGCTTCCCTAGTACAATGTATAACGATAATATTATATTTGGAAATAAAGGTGTATTTTTTCAGTTTAGCTTTTTTTTTTTTTTTATACTGTAAAAATAACTGGTTAAACAACTTTTCCATCACTTTTGTGGCCAGAAACAGGCCCTATAGGTTTTAGAATTTACCTGCCCATTGAAGTCTATGGCGGTTTTTAGAATATTTAGATAGACTTTCAGTGCTGAAGGGGATGGAGTGAAAAGAAGACAGGTCCGCTTCAATGTCCTCACAAAGTCTCCACAATTTATTTAGGACTTATCCCATAAAGCAGAACTAACAAAATGCTGACATGTTTCGGACCTGATTTGGTCCTTAATCATAGCAACATATTACAGCTCTAACACACAGTTAAAAATGATGGGAATGAGGGAGTGGTCCACCCAGACCCGCCCAAAAAGAGGGAGGGACGGGGCGGTACACAATCTCTCCAATTCATGCAACATAAAAACCATAGCATAAAATAAAAAAAGCTATTTAAATCTGTATGCATACAATAGGACCAGCATACCATAGATACAAAAGCACAAAAATCAAATGTTAACCTCAGGAGCAAACACAAAAAAATATATATGTACATATGTATAGATATGATATATGGAAACATAAATATATACAAAGTCCAAGCAAAAAGGGGGCCACTAACCCGTTATCAGGGCTAGGTCCCATCTAGCATTCAAACCCATTGGGGCTCTTGTCCCCATACGGAAAATCCATAGCGCTTCCCTTTTCTTGATCAATGCCTGTAAGTCTCCACCTCTCTGGGACAAAAAAACTCTCTCAATGCCCTGAAAGAAAAAGGATGACGTCACCCCCGTGAACAGTGCGGAAATGTTTTGCTACGTTAGATTTACTAGACGTGGACCAACCCGCCCCTAAATAATGTTCCGCAATTCTAGCTCCAAGTGGTCTGGTCGTGCATCCCACATATTGTTTGGAACACCTGTCACAAGTCACCAAGTAGATTACATTTTTGGTATTACAGTTTATAAAGTGTTTTATATGGAAACTCTGGCCATTAGCTGCAGACTGTATATCACGAGTCTGTCTGTGTACCGAACAATAATGGCAGGTAGAGACTCCACACTTGTAGGACCCGTAAGAAGATAGCCAGGTGGAAGATCGAGATTCTGACTTAAAAAGGCTGGGGGAAAGAAGACGTCCAAGGGTGGGTGCCCGTCGACTAGCAAACCGAGCACCGCGATTGAGAAAGGGCTGCAACTCGCTGTCTCCTTCCAAAACAGGAAGGTACTTTCTGATAATTTGGGTAATAGTTATATTCTGCACTGAAAGTGGTGACAAAAACTGGACCCTCACCATGGATCCGCCTAGATGCAGTGGACCGCACAAGATGTTCCCGAGAAATGGACCAAGCACATCGCTTACCCTTTTCGATCATCCACCTTGGATACCCCCTTGCCTCCAAACGTTCTGCCACTAGATCAAATTTATGTTCCAGAAGGGTCTCATCTGAACAATTGCGGCGGGCTCGAATAAATTCCCCCACCGGAATGGCACGGATGGTGTGTGTAGGATGGCAACTACCCGCCCTCAATGTGGAGTTCCCTGCACAAGGTTTTCTATAAGTTCTGGTTGCAATGGAGTGAGAGACTGGGTCACCTGTTAAGGTGACATCCAGGTAGTCAATGGACAGGTCCCGCCAAGTGTAGGTAAACTGCAAATTGCAAGAGTTATCATTAAGAACATTCAAAAACATCTTAGCATCATCCTGTCCACCTTTCCATACAACCAAGAGGTCGTCAATATACCTCCCGTACCACGCAATACACTCCAGTTGACGGCCATCACCCCCAAAGATGTGGAACTCCTCCCACCATCCCATGTAGAGGTTAGCTAGGGAGGGGGAGAATTTTGCGCCCATGGAGGCTCCACACCTCTGGAGGTAAAAAGTGCCGTCAAACATGAAGTAATTGCGGGTCAGGAGGTATTCGACGGCGGCACACAGAAAAACACGTGTGTCAGATGAGTACTCTGAGTGTTTCTCCAAGTGGAAGTGGAAGGCTGTCAGGGCCAGATGGTGAGGAATAGAGGAGTATAGGGCCTTAACATCTATTGCAAGCCAACTGAAACCCTCTGCCCATTTCGCCCCCTCTAAGCTGGATAACAAATGTTTGGTATCCTGCACATAACCTGGCTATCTTTTAACCTCTTGAGGACTGCAGGGCTAAACCCCCCAAGTGACCAGGCCATTGTTTGTAAAATTGGCCACTGCAGCTTTAAGGCCAAGCTGCAGGGCCGCACAATACAGCACACACAATACAGCACACAAGTGATCCCCCCCCACACACACACACACTTTTCTCCCCACCAACAGAGCTCTCTGTTGGTGGGGTCTGGTCGCTCCCCCCATGTTTATTTTTTTTTTTTATAAATATTTGTTCGTTTTTTGTTTTTTTTAAAAACCCTGTTTCTTTAATTACCTCCCCTCCCTCCCTCTACCCCCACAGCCAGCCAATTGCAGCGATCAGCTGTCATAGGCTTCTGCCTATGAGAGCCGATCGCTCTCTTGTCCCCCAGGGGGACAGCCGTGTGACATGGCTGTCCCCAGTACAGCGCTGCTGCCGATCGCAGCGCTGTACATAGAAATAGACGGCGATCACGCCGTCTAACAGAGACTGAAGGCGGGGCGGAGCTCCGCCCCCCAAGCAGGAGATGCACGCGCAATCTCCTGCATTAGCTGGCCACAGGACTTTACGCCAATTGGCGTTAGGCGGTCCTGGGGCTGCCCATCGGCGTGACGCGGACGGAAAGAGGTTAACTAGAGGCTGTAACATTGAATCCACCCAATCGCTGAGGCGCTCCCCCAGGGAGCCGATACCAGCAACAATGGACCTACCCTTCGGGGGAGCGCCTGGCTTGTGAATTTTAGGGAGATGGTGAAAGATGGGAATAGTGGTGTGGGACACCCCCAAATATTCTACCAATTTATGAGTCAAAACCCCCAAACTCTCCATATCTAAGAAGATTAAAAAGTTGTGCCTGGAAATCAGCAGTTGGATTACCTGACAAACGTTCATAGGTGGACCCATCATTGAGCTGCCTGAGAGCCTCCATCCTGTAATCCGCCTTATTAAGAATAACAACTGCCCCGCCTTTATCGGCACTACGTATGACAATTTTGTTATTACCCTGCAACTTTTTAAGAGCATCATGCTCCATTTTAGTAAGGTTACGTCCCCTTCCATCATAGGGGACACCAGCCAGATTCACCAACTCTTTCTCTATCAATTCCTGGAAAATTTCGACGGAGGACGTCCTGGCAGTTAGAGGATACAAATCAGGATTCCTGATTTTAACTGGCTGCATGTCAACCAAAGAGACCACCCCAGAGCCCTCGGACACCAAAGAATCTAGTGTCCATCTGGCCCTCTCATCCTGGAAGTTCCCAATGTTCGACATAGCAACCCCGCCAGAAGAGACGTCGTCGGCCATATCCGGGCTTTGATCATTCTTAAAATGTTTTCTAAGCAAGAGAGACCTAATGAACCTATTGACATCTAAGAGGGTATTCAAAACATTAAAATGATTCTTAGGGGCATAAGACAGACCCTTGGACAGGAGTGTCAATTCAACATGTGTGAAGGAAGTGTCGGAAAGGTTGACAACATTACTAACGTCTAGACTGGAGGAACATGAGGAATTACCTACGTATTTGTGTTTAACTCCTGCCCTTCTCATCTTCCTCTGTCTCTCCCTCTCCGGGAATTCCTCCTGTATAATAAGTGGGTTGGGTGGGCCCGTTTTTTGAGCGGCCAGACTGCACAGACTGGACCTGGCGACCCATGGGAACTGGAATTGTCGCCTGAGGTAAGCGAACAGAAGAGGATTGATTAATATTCGCCGACCCTATTCCATCAATATCATGGCCATTGGTGCTCAAACCATCAGCAATCTTGTTTGAAAAACTAACTTGTCTCCTATTTCTGGAGCGAGATTTCCGATTGGAAGGGACAGGGGGACCTGGGGGTACTATCCCACCTGCCCCATTCATACACAACCTTACGCTTGTAATCATCCGTATCACGTAAATACTTAATTCTCTTAGTTTCTGTAATTAACGCCTCTAACTGGGCTATGTTACTAAGCATACTGTAAAAATAACTGGTTAAACAACTTTTCCATCACTTTTGTGGCCAGAAACAGGCCCTATAGGTTTTAGAATTTGCCTGCCCATTGAAGTCTATGGCGGTTTTTAGAACATTTAGATAGACTTTCAGTGCTGAAGGGGATGGAAGCGTGAGATTGGAGCTCTGTCTTGCCTGAATCTGCAAGCTTACTCCTCAGTGACGAAAGAGCCTTGCAGAGTCCCCCTGCTCATATCGGAGCACACAGAGGAGACCATGATATATAGGTATGTGCTTCGTACCCCGCCGGGAGAAGCAGCCACCCATGCCGGTAAAGACAGGGCAACGGAGCGGCACATCCAAGATGGTGGGGGCCGACACAGATCATGAGGCCTCGGAGGGGGAACAGGAGATGCCGATCAGCAGCTGCTCAACTAGCAGCCTGACATGGACTACTCCTTCCTTGCGAGGGAAGTAGTCAAACTCCTCAAGCATCACACTCTACATGGCTTGATCACGCAGAAACTAGGATCAGCGATGTGGAGGACTGATGTGAGAAGGCACTGAACCTTGACCAGTCTAACAACAACAGACAAGTTATCCCTTTTGATAAATTGGACGACCTTGAAAACGGGTCCCGCAGGAACAACCTGCACATTATAGCTATTCCAGAAACTGTGAAACCTGCAGACCTGTAATTGATTTGCTCTTCTGCTATACATAAAGCTATGGGGCTTTATATAACCTTTAAGGTTGAAAGGCACAGCGTATTGGTCCAATCCGCTCTGATCGGCGGAGCCCTTGACCAGTGATAGCATGGTATTTAGACTACCTGTACGAAGTCAGAAGAAGTTAGAGGTTGATGGGCACAAATTGCTATTTGCGGATTATTTAGCGGAGGTGAATAGGGCTCGTAAGACATTCAATGTGGTTTGGCAATACTTGATGCAACACAGGATGGGGTTTTCTCTCAATTACCCAGCAACTTTGATCATATATACCCCAAAAGGGAAGACCACTTCTTACATTTCACCAGCGGAGGCAGAGAAGTTCGTCCACACTCTTTCCATTATTGTGTCACCGGCTCACAGCAACAAATCGGAGATGAGTTCTAAAACAGGTCAGGCCTTCGCTGCTTAAAAAAGGGGGATGTGTCCTGAGCCAAGAGTCCACGAGCTGGGATGATTGAAGCTTGACAAAGTGATTATTAGAAGGCAGCACATTATGTGTGAGGACTCAGATCCATATTTTGATATAAACTATTGAGGTTCTGAGGTGATTTTGTTTGCTAGGGTTTGATTTACATGTTCTATTTTTCTTCAATTTCTGACACAAAGCTTGAACTGTAATGTCAGTTGATTTTCTTTTTAGCCAGGCATCCTGGAGATTCTGTCAGGGGGGCTAGAGCTCCAAGGCCTGTTCTGTTACTGGAATGACGCTCTGTCCGCCACACTTTTTCTACACTAACTCACCTTTGGTTATTTGTCTTTTTTTTTCTGAGGTATACTGTATGGTACAGTATGGTATTGCTTAAAATGCTTCTCTTTAAGCCCAATCTACATGATACGTTTCTTTGTGCGATTCGATTACGATACTATTTCCGATCCGATTAAATCCGACATGTCCGATCGGAATTCAATTCGGTTTAATTCGATTTGCCATTGCAAAACAATGGCAAATCAAATTGAATTGAATCCCAATCGGACATGTTGGATTTAATCGGATCGTAAATAGAATCGTAATCGAATTGCACAAAGAATCGTATCATGTAGATGGGTCTTAAGCAAAAAAGGAAGTCATTAAGATATGCAGGTGAAGTTAAGAAAAGAATGGCAGGGGGGTGGAGCTAGCGATGGCCGCGTGAGGACGCTTTCTACATGGGCTCCCTTCTTACCCCAGCCTAGCAGCTCGTTAGACGGAGTGATTCTTTCCGTGTCGGTCCCGAATTATGCCAGGAAGATCAAAGAAAGCTCCTAGCACAGATACCCCGCGAAAACGGAACTCTTCTACCCAGCCCAAGGTGTCACAATACCTTCGAAGAAACGAGGCCACTCAAACGCCTGCTAAAATGGCAGACGCCCCGCCTCCCGCAAGCAAGGCCCAGAAAAGATCTGATGCGGATGACTCCACAGCTAAATCCCTGAGTGAGATTCAGGACTATCTATATAATCTACCTACCAAGGCTGACCTAGAGGAGCTTGCCACCCGTATTACCAACGCCACCCGTGCAGAAATCCAGGATATACAAGATGATATCGTAAGCCACGATGGACGCATAGCAGCACTTGAGGAACAAGCAACCACCATGAAAGCTGAGATCCAGGCGTTAGTGGAGCAGAATGAGAAACAAAAAGCCGCCAATACGGTTCTTCGTTCGAGCCTGGAAGACCTACAGAATAGAAGTCGGTGGTGTAACATCAGGATCAGGGGCCTACCAGAGTCGGTCTCGACACAGCAGCTCATACCAGTGATGACATCCATCTTTAATGCTTTGCTAAAACAACCAGATGACGCCACTTTAAAATTTGATCGGTTACACAGGGCGTTGAGGCCACAGCCCTCCCCGGACGATCCTCCTAGGGATGTTATATGCCGTCTTCACCTCTATACCGCCAAGGATGCCATCATGCAGGCTGCGAGAAAAACCGGCCAGATTGAGCACGAAGGACACAAGCTGCTCCTATTCCAGGACCTGGCGCCGAGCACGCTGGCACAGCGGAGGGCCTTACAACCGCTCTTAAAAGTGTTACAAGACGAGATCGCATATAAATGGGGGTTCCCTTTCTAATTACATATTACTAAACAAGATAAATCTTTCAACCTGCGCTCCCCGTCAGACCTTCCAGATCTCTTCCGTGAATTAGACATCCTCCCGGTTGAACTACTGGAATGGAAGCCGGATCAAGTGGTCTTGGGCCTACCTCAGCGACAACGTAGGCAAAGGCCAGATAGGAGGCAGCAGCATCAACAACACCTGGAATGACGCAGTTCATTTGGAGTTCCTAGATCGTTACACCAGATAAGTACTTCAGTGAAAACTATGCCGTTGATCTCCTCCTTTTATATATTCCCGACCCTTTTTGACTCATTTGTTTTTTTTTCCCGCGTTACGGGTCTATGTTTTTCACCAAGAAATATATCTAAAGCTCTGTTAACTCATTCTAGTGGAAATGGCACCTCGGGGACTCCTTTTCTTTCTGAGTGGTCGCATGGACTGGGACTCGAGAGGGGGTGAACGGGGTCCATGGTGAGCTAGGCCTCTTCACATACGCCTACATTGCTATAGGGGGACCTAAATGTGTCACACTACAGGGAATGAGGCTCTCCTTTCGCCTACTAGTCATCCACCTCAGACTGGAGAACTTACAGCTTTCACTTGAATGGAAATGTGCTGCATTATTTAAGAATCGGGTGATGGTGGATATCGCTCCCATTATATCTGGTAGCTTCAGCTACCGCCGACTGTAATCTTCTTACATGAGAGACTCTGAAGAAAACTCAGTCCGGGATTTACTTTGTTTTATGCTCAATGCTGTTGATATACACTTTTTGCTATAATTGTGTTGATATGTGAAAGGGGATGCCAAGGGAGAGACGCCATTATTCTGTGTAAAACGGGAAGATCTGGGGGGCCTGGGGATGGAGGGCTATAGCACATAGGACTTAAACTTTAAGAGGGAGGGATACTTTGCACGTAGAGGCTACATGTATATGCAACTCTCAAGCTAAATAAATGCCCCATAGACATAAGCTATCACACTCTGAGCATGGGGGGCAAGTAGCTTTAAGTTTGACTTAAGGGGACACTTATCACATATACTTGAGTTCTTCATGGTGGTACGCCTGACCCATACCCCAGAGTACATAATTGTGCTCCCCGTCACTGGGCAGCTGCTTTCAGGTTACATGGGCGCATCACCATGGGGGCCTCTTATTCTTTACCACTATGTGGGCAATCCCCTACCTACACCCTAAGGGTGAGTATTAGTCTGCTAGTTGTATGGCAGTTGCCCACGCCCAGTCAGCTAGTTCCCCCTCTCTTCTTACCGTGACCACCTAAGGGTCACACCGTCTGTATGTCTAACACCCCCAGAGCCTCCTGCCTTGGCTGCATGTCCCGCATACCCCATCCCACTTCGATATCTTAAATTTACTCGCAGTTCCATGCCCTTGAATCCCCACTTAACCTCCTTGCCGATTTTCCCGACCTGAGCTCGGGGTAGAAAAAAGAAGCTATTAGCGGTGATCCCGAGCTCAGGTCGGGGTAGGCATTGCAGAGCTTTACGTTGATTTGTGGAGTCCCGCGCAAGATCGTGCTTCTCAGCGGGACTCCAGCCTCTCTCCCCGGCAGTGTGGGGTCTTTCCCTGGCCGCCGGGATCCCCCATGTCCCCGCTATTCTTCCGGGGACCCGGCAGCCAAGCAGAGCAGCAGAGCGGTGGTGGCAGCGTGACGTCATCGGGGGCGGGGCTAATATGTAAAACGAACTTCTCTATATTAGAGAAATATAGAGAAGTTCGTTTATATGTACATTAGCGCCATCTTGTGGTGAAAGTGCAAACTGCAGCACTGGAGCCCAGGAAGGTACATTTTTTATTCTGTTGCACATCTCCCTGCCAGAATGATTTTTTTCAGGTTTTAGGGTCTGAAAGAGTGAAAAAAATTGCACCTCTTTTAGACCCTAAAATCTGGAAAGAATCAGAACGGCAAGGAGGTTAAAATAGGTCGCTATATATAAACCTCTATATGATTTAGTAAAGGTGGAGATATATATCACGGCTTACATGGTGCTATGTTTATGTTCAAGAAGGGAGCTCTATTACTTACTGCTAGTGATACCTGATTTGGGGGGAGAGGGAGAGTCCCCCTCCCCTACACATATATCTGTTGTTGAATGCTGTTGCCTGCCTTGGGTAGGTGGGCCACGAAATCTCTTGTCTAGATTAGTCTGAATCTTTGTTTCCAAATAAGTTGAGGCTGGGTGGGGGAAGGGATTGCCCACTCGCGAGGTGGACCATAGTTTCCTTTATCCCTCATAGGAGATTCCTGCTCTTGCAGGATATAATAGAGGCTATAGCCTTCTTAGTAGGGGTTTTTGTTACAATGCTGTTCAGCAATACAAAAGTTCAATTAGTATTTGTTTTAAACTTGAAGCGGTTCTTCTTTAAAATTGTAGGGGTTCCTCTGGTTGCTTCCTCCACTCTAATCTTTTCCAATTATCCTTTGCAATGGATCACATGAAAATCTTAACTATTAACGCCAAGGGCCTTAATATTCCTGAAAAAAGGAATATCCTCCTGAGAGATGTCTTGGCACAAAGGGCACAAATTGTATTCGTGCAGGAGACACACTTTAAAGGAGATACTCACCCAAAATTATGCAATAGACGATTCCCAACCTCCTTTTATTGTTATTCCAAAACCAAGGGCACCGCTATACTAATAAGTAATGACCTGCCCTTTCCCATCATTGATGCAAAATATGACCCACAAGGCAGATTTCTTATACTGAAGTGCCTAATTAAAGATAAGAGATTTACTTTGGGCTCTATATACTCGCCCAATGTGGATCAAGAGACATTCATACTCAAATTTCTAACAGAACTGGAGGTGTTTGCTGAAGGCAGCATAATTTTGGGCGGTGATTTGAATGTCGCACTTAACCCTGCCATAGATACCTCTCAGGGGAGAAGTAGCATCTCGCACGCCAAATTAAACAAGATAAAAAGAGCCCTACATGACAGACAACTTGTTGATGTGTGGAGGGTGACGCATCCAACCACTAAAGACTACACCTTCTATTCTGCCACGCATGGGGTGTACTCTAGATTAGACTATATCCTGGTCTCCCACAACCTACTTTCGGACTTTATAACTACAGACATAAGGGTGATTTCATTTTCGGATCATGCCCCAGTTCAAATGTCGCTCAACTGCAAAGCGAAACGTGACACTCCGTTCACGTGGCACCTTAATTCATCATTGCTCCGTGAGGAAGGTGAAGCCGGTAAGATAGAGGGCAAAATGAAAGAATTCTTTGAGCTCAACGATGTGGGGGATGTGTCACCCTCCATTCTGTGGGAAACACATAAATGTGTCATGATAGGCCTGTTAATTGCACGCAGTACTAAATTAAAAAGGGAGAAAGGAGAGTTAATTAAGAAATTACTGGATGAAATACGTAGCCTAGAACACTCACATAAAAGACAACCCAGTGACCCGCTGTTAATAAAGCTTCTAGAAGCTAGATGCCAGCTAAATAGGATTTTACAAGATCAAGCTAAACAGGCGGCGCAGAGATGCCAACATTTATACTTCCTACACGGCAACAAACCAGGCAAACTATTAGCTCGCGCACGGAAACAGCAGCAACAAAAAACATATATTCCTCACATTGTTGACCGTAGTGGTAAAAAACACATTAGGAGCGAGTCTATAGCCAATGCCTTCAAAGAATTTTATCATAAGCTATATAACCTGTCTCAAAACGCAGAAGGGAAAGTTAAGGCCCTAGATATCTTAGATATAAAGGATTACATCACCCGCTGCAACATGCCCAAACTATCAGAGGGTATGAAGGCCAGTATGGAGGCTACATTCACAGAGTGTGAGATTCGAAAGATCATTTCGGGTCTTAAAACAGGAAAGGCTCCAGGGCCAGACGGATTCTCTGCCGAGTACTACAAAAAATTCAGAAACACACTTTCCCCTTATCTATGCAAATTGTTTAATGGGCTAGCGGAAAGGGAGACAAGAGAGTCTTTTTCCAGCACAATCTCTTGAATCACACATCTCGGTAATAGCCAAGCCAAACAAGGACCCGGCAGCTTGTGGATGCTACAGGCCTATATCATTACTAAATATTGATATAAAAATTTTTGCCAAGGCCCTGGCAAATAGGCTTGCAGAACATATGGGCTTTTTAGTACACTGGGACCAGGTAGGCTTTATACTACAGAGGGAAGCCAGGGACAACACAATCAGGGCCCTTGACCTCCTCCAGCTCACCCGTCAGGGCAAAAGCCCATTTATGCTTCTATCCACAGATGCTGAAAAAGCATTTGATAGGGTGGGCTGGGGGTGGATATAAACGGTCATGCAGCAAATCAACCTGGGGGAGAGAATGTTGTCCTGCATTAGTGCGTTATGCACTAACTCGGCCAAGGTCAAAGTTAATGGGATTTTATCGAACTCTTTACAGATTACTAATGGTACTCGGCAGGGGTGCCCTCTTTCTCCTCTAATCTTTGCTCTCGCCCTGGAGTCTTTCCTGTGCACAGTGAGGGGGAACCTAGATATTACGGGCATCCAAGTAGGTCACACTAACCACAAGGTTGCAGCTTAAGCGGATGACCTTCTATTCTTCTTAACCCATCCAGTAACCACACTTCCCAACTTAATTTCTGAATTTGACCATTTTGACCATTTTGGACCCCCCCCCTTCCCGGGTCTTGAAGAATTAGTCAGGGAATTAGATGTTGTGGAACTGATGGAGGATCTTACAGCCATAGCCTTTAATACTGCAGAAGTTTATAAAAAAACGTGGTCCTTCTGGTACTACTTTAGAGCCTCCGGGGAAATGCGGCAGATCCTAAATGATCAGTAATTAGAATACCATGGCCAAACAAATAACAATAAAAGCTGGCCCTTAGGCGCGAAAAGGCGAAGCAATTGTTATGATTGACTATCTAGCAGCAGGGGGCAATGGTGACCAGGGGGGGGGGGGGGGGTTGAAGGGGAAGTTTATGGTGGCTATGAATAAAAATACTTTGCAGGGAAGTCCAGACTTTTGGGCACAGGTGCGATTAAATCTCCATATTTTTCAGGTATATCACATATACTTATGTCTTTATATACAACCTGATATTCTGTTGGCTGCACCATAAGTGGTTTATGTATACTCAGGCATTTGTAATTGTTTTAAATCCTGAGACTGCCTTGGACTTAACAAACTTTTTGATTAATGGCAGCTAATTTCTTGCTATCATTGGATGTGCCTTAAACCAGAAGTATGTTATTTTGCTATAATTCAAAATTACATTATGTTTTTCCCTGTGAAATGAAAATAAAGAATATAAAAAAAAAGAAAAGAATGGCAGCTGTGGAAAAGGTGGTGACTAATTTATCTTTAGTCTGCTGACAGGTGTAAGCAGTTATTAAGATTAGTTTAGTAGTTTCAGGGTTAGTGGTTAAGTCCCCCTGTAATATTTTGTGATTTAGCAGGTTTCCTCAGCCCCCGTCACAATATATAACTTATTGTGTGAACTCTCTTTCCACCATTTTGTTTTTGGGTTGTCTGTCAGCAGCTGGGACAACAGACAACCTTTGGATTACAAGTTAATTGAGCTTTGGGCTCCCGCATTAAGCTCCTCAAATCAGCACAAACCGGCATCCCCTGCACCGCTTTTTACTCCCCTCCTGTTGGATCTGATTCCGGAGGTCCTGCGGAGCAAAATTACATGTAGAAAGGAACCAGCAGGATGTGCCATGTCGCCTCACAGAGTACTACTCCCCTGAGCATCATAAGACAGTGGTGAGAGAAAATGGCCGAGGTCTCCCCAGACAAGGCTCCCGTGCTGAGCCAGCTGGTAGAGACCAGCGAGGTGAGGCAGCCGTGCCAACTTCAAGGAAAAAGCCGACAGCTAAGCCTGAGCAAGGTAAATTGAATATTCCTCCTTCTCTTGTCTCATCTCCCTCTAAGGGACAGTCAAACAAGCGCCTTGCAGCTTCTGCAAAGCAGGCCCCTGCATTGGATGACATGGACGATCCCCTCATTCTGTATCCCACTTCAGATTCAGCTGTCACTGAAACTGTGCTCAAAAACAAGCTTCTATCATGAAAATCTACTCTCCAAAAAGAAATTAATAGGTCAACTCGCCACCTACAAGCAGCTATAGATGACATAGGTTCACATACAGATCATGTGGAGAATAAAATTGCGGAATTTGCCAAAGCCCACAACGAGCTTGTCGATGAGCAAGCTGCTGAGATAAAGTGGATGAAAGAGAAGATCATTGATAGTGAGGACAGATCAAAGTGCAATAATATTAAAATCAGCGGTATCCCAGAGTTGGTCCTTAACGAAGACTTGGAGAAATTTGTATCCCAGCTCTTTCATTTGCTACTGCCAGACTACTCTGACACAGATCTTCTAATTGACAGGATTAGAATCCCAGAATCCCAAAACCTAAAAATCTTCCAACTGACACCCCAAGAGATGTCCTCCTGCAAATACATTTCTTCCATAGGGTTTTTTTTTTAAGTAAGCTTTATTAATTAAAAAAAAAATAAACATAGCAGTAATCGGAGACCACCAAAATACAGCTCTATTAGTGGGAAGAAAAGGAGGTAAAATTCATTTAGGTGGTAAGTTTTATGACCGAGTAATCCATTGTTAAATTGGTGAAGTGCTGAATTGTAAAAAAAAAACACCTGGTTACTAGGGGGGTATAAACCGGTGGTCCTCAAGAGGTTAAGGAAAAAATCATGCAGCAAATGAGAAAACCTCCAGACCTACGAGATCAATATGCCACCCTGCAATTCTGTGCTGATATTTTTGCCACCACTGCTGCGGCACAAAAGTCTTTTGTGCAAGTTACAAAAGCCCTAAGAGATAACCAAATTATATATTGGTGGGGCTTTCCTACAAAATTAATCATCACGAAACAAAATACAATCTTCATCGCCAAGACAGTCAAAGAGGGACAACATCTGCTTAAGTTATAAGACATAGGGGGCGCCAGCCCAAAGGAATTGACCCGCAAATATCAGCAATCCCTCACCTACTGTGTGGAAGACTGGCAAGAAGTGGGTAAAACCCCAGCAGTCAGCAAAGGTAGCCCTGCAGCCTCTTCTCTCCAAGCAGAAAGAGACACTTGATCATCATAATTTATCTATTTCACCTCAATGCTTTATTGAAAGGGTGATAGATACCTCCACGCTTTTCTAGGAGCTGATGTGACTGTGAATAAGTAATAGAGCTCACTTTTTGTCATTAGATCATTCATTGGTTAATGTTTGTACTTCCCCACGGGGTTGTGGTTTGACCCTTTCCCACACCTTCATCCTCGATTCACTTACCAACTGTTAAACCTGAAGATATTAATCTTCTTCAACAACCTATCACTTTAACTGAGGTTAAGTCTGCAATCAAATCTCTGAATTCCCACAAATCCCCAGGACCAGATAGTTTATGCAATGAATACATTAAGGTATTTGCTGACCAATTAGCCCCCTATATTTAAGTCTTTAATATAGCAATGCAAAGGGACTCCCTACCTGAAGAAATGCTCCAAGCAATTATTACTACATTTCCCAAACCTGTTAAGAGACTCCACCTCCCCTGCTCATTATTGTCTTAAATCATTAAGTATATGCCCAAGATCTTTACCTTCCGGCTGCTACATCTCCTTCCCTATCAAATAAAAGCTGATCAGGTCGGATTTGTGAAGAAACGTCAAGCCTTTGATGGCACCAGGCGTATTTAAAATCTGATAAAGGTTGCAGAGAGATCAAGAAGGCCTTCTCTGCTCCTAACTTTGGATGCAGAGAAGGCCTTCGAAAGGGTCAATTGGCTGTTTCTCTGAGCAGTCCTAGCTAAATTTGGCTTCCCAACAATTTTTCAACAAGAGATCTTGGCTCTCTACTCTGCCCCCTCAGCGAGAGTGTTGAATGCAGGACTACTGTCAAAAATATTTTACATTAAAAATGGCACCCACCAAAGGTGTGCCCTTTTTCCTATAATTTTTGATCCTATTATGGATATAACTGAAAAAATAAGATCAGATATTAGGATCTCCGGTGTAGACGTAGGCAATTTACATAATGTCATTCAACTTTCTACCAATTACGTTATAATAACTATGACCAACCCCCTAACTTCATTACCAGCTGTACATAAAACTCTGCATCTGTTTGGGAACATCTCCTGTTCCAAAGTTAGCTAAAGCAAATGCCAAATTTTACTTATCAATATCCCTAGTCATTTGAAAACATTGTTATCGAATTAATTCAACTATCAATGGGTCAATATAACATATTTAGGAGTTAATATTCCCATACATAGCTCGGAATTATACAGTGCCGATTATGTCCCCCTCCTAAAGCAAATTTAAAACTTGTGTTCCACATATAATAAAGTATTATTATTATTTATTGTATTTATAAACGCCGACATATTACGCAGCGCTGGGCATTAATTTAGGTTACTGTAACGATCGGTTGTCAGCACACAGAGAGAATCTGATTATTGGTGATCTGCAGTATCACCAAGAATACAGATATATACCTGATTATTGATGATCTGCAGAATCACCGATAATACAGATATATTACTAACCTCTGGACACCTAAGTATATGAGTGTATGGTGTAACAGTAATACTTTGAGAAACACACCTGATGAGCAGGTGATCTTTGGCAGTATAGGCAATACTGCTTTAAGAGAGTACAGGAACCTTCCAGCAGCCTGAGACTCTCCAAGGCTGGAGGTAGGAAGGACCAGAGAGTGAGTGACACCTGAAGGTGGATGTCACTATCTGATCCGGAGACTATCTCTTAAGGGAAAAGATAGCTCTCGAGGTCGGGCAAGCCAGGTCGGCAACACACGGACAGACAAAGTACAAAGACAGAAAGCTGATTCGGTATCCAAGGCAAGCAGAGTTTGGCAACGGAATATCAGATGTGCAAGTTACCGAATCAGAGATCAGAGGAGTAGTCAGGAAAGCAATAAGTCATAACCGATATCAAACAATGCCTAGTCTGGGTGTGAGGTCCGTGGTCTCTACACCCTGGAACTAGTCTGATGTATAACAAGTTCCCTAGTCTGGGTGTGAGGTCCGTGGTCTCTACACCCTGGAACTAGTCTGATGTATAACAGAATGATAACACAAGTTCCCTAGTCTGGGTGTGAGGGCCGTGGTCTCTACACCCTGGAACTAGTCTGATGTATAACAGAATGATAACACAAGTTCCCTAGTCTTGGGTGTGAGGTCCGTGGTCTCTACACCCTGAAACTAGTCTGAAATATAACAGAATGATAACACAAGTTCCCTAGTCTTGGGTGTGAGGTCCGTGGTCTCTACACCCTGGAACTAGTCTGACATATAACAGAATGATAATACAAGTAATCTGGCTCAGTGTGAATTCCCAGATCCTCCTGGTTCAAACACACTGTTGGATCTGACTAAGGTCTGAGTGCTTCCACGTAGTGTTCGCAACGGCAGACAACTTGTGACTGGCCAGCAGTAACTATATATGGAGTAGTGCTCTCTGGCGCCACCCCTAAGTGATCAACCAATAGTTACCAGCTCTGGGGTCAGCTGATCGGCTTGGTCAGCTGATCCCCCCTTGCCTACCATAAAAGTTCTGCCTCTCAGCGCGCGCGTATTCCTAAGCATGTGTGAAGTAACAGACTCAGCCACACCAGACACACGCTGCTGCGTGCAAACTGCCGCGCTGGATGCGGAACCAGCCACCTTGCTGTCAGCACACGCGGCGGCTTTTCCGCGTTCTCTCTCAGTTACAGACAATATTTAGGGGTGACAAACAGCAATATGACAATACAGGAATACAAGAAAACCAGATCACATAGCACAGTATGAGTACAAGGTAATGCTTAGTCAGTCACTGGAGGGGAGCATGGAGATTAGGCAAGTTAGGTTCACTAAAATGCATAGCATGGGTGCAAAGTAATGGAGGTGCATGATCAGGTAGGACACAAAAGGAGGAGGACCCTGCCCAAAGGCTTACAATCTAGAGGGAGAGGTAGGGACACGAGAGGTAGGGGACCTCTCTCTCATGGGTAGGCAGAATTGCCTCTTTCAAAATGATGAGTCTCCCAATAATTTTGTACAAATTCAGGACTCTCCTTTTTCCAGTTAAATGATCTTTTTTTTGAGACAGCTCACAAATTGATGAGCAAGTATACAGTGGCTTGCAAAAGTATTCGGCCCCCTTTGTTTTCCTCATTTTGTCACATTACTGCCACAAACATGAATCAATTTTATTGGAATTCCACATGAAAGACCAATACAAAGTGGTGTACACGTGAGAAGTGGAACGAAACTCATACATAATTCCAAACATTTTTTACAAATAAATCACTGCAAAGAGTGGTGTGCGTAATTATTCAGCCCACTGAGCCAAATACTTTGTAGAACCACCTTTTGCTGCAATTACAGCTGCCAGTCTTTTAGGGAATGTCTCTACCAGCTTTGCACATCTAAAGACTGAGATCCTTGCCCATTCTTCTTTGCAACACAGCTCCAGCTCAGTCAGATTAGATGGACAGCGTTTGTGAACAGCAGTTTTCAGATCTTGCCACAGATTCTCGATTAGATTTAGGTCTGGACTTTGACTGGGCCATTCTAACACATGAATATGTTTTGTTTTAATCCATTCCATTGTTGCCCTGGCTTTATGTTTAGGGTCGTTGTCCTGCTGGAAGGTGAACCTCCGCCCCAGTCTCATGTCTTTTGCAGACTCCAAGAGGTTTTGTTCCAAGATTGCCCTGTATTTGACTCCATCTGTCTTCCCATCAACTCTGACCAACTTCCCTGTCGCTGCTGAAGAGATGCACTCCCAGAGCATGATGCTGCCACCACCATATTTGACAGTGGGGATGGTGTGTTCAGAGTGATGTGCAGTGTTAGTTTTCCGCCACACATAGCGTTTTGCATTTTGGCCAAAAAAGTTCAATTTTGGTCTCATCTGACCAGAGCACCTTCTTCCACGTTTAGTTTGTCCCCCACATGGTTTGTGACAAACTGCAAATGGGACTTCTTATGCTTTTCTGTTAACAATGGCTTTCTTCTTGCCACTCTTCCATAAAGGCCAACTTTGTGCAGTGCACGACTAATAGTTGTCCTATGGACAGATTCCCCTACCTGAGCTGTAGATCTCTGCAGCTCATCCAGAGTCACCATGGGCCTCTTGGCTGCATTTCTGATCAGCGCTCTCCTTGTTCGGCCTGTGAGTTTAGGTGGACGGCCTTGTCTTGGTAGGTTTACAGTTGTACCATACTCCTTCCATTTCTGAATGATCGCTTGAACAGTGCTCCGTGGGATGTTCGAGGCTTTGGAAATCTTTTTGTAGCATAAGCCTGCTTTAAATTTCCCAATAACTTTATCCTTGACCTGTCTGGTGTGTTATTTGGACTTCATGGTGTTGTTGCTCCCAATATTCTCTTGGACAACCTCTGAGGCCGTCACATAGCAGCTGTATTTGTACTGACATTAGATTACACACAGGTGCACTCTATTTAGTCATTAGCACTCATCAGGCAATGCCTATGGGCAACTGACTGCAATCAGACCAAAGGGGGCTGAATAATTACGCACACCCCACTTTGCAGTTATTTATTTGTAAAAAAAATGTTTGGAATCATGTATGATTTTCGTTCCACTTCTCCCGTGTACACCGCTTTGTATTGGTCTTTCATGTGGAATTCCAATAAAATTGATTCATGTTTGTGGCAGTAATATGACAAAATGTGGAAAACTTCAAGGGGGCCGAATACTTTTGCAAGCCACTGTATTTGGAATGATAAAAAGCCCAGAATTTGCAAAGAATTAATGCACACCCCAGTAAACACAGGTGGTATGAAACACCCGATCTGAAACACTATTATACAGCCATCTTGCTCGATCAGCCTAGATCCTATCTAACTACCTCCCACAGGCTCATCTGGGCCCATATAGAACAATCACTAGATGACCACCTCTCTTTTGATCAACATATTCTCTCCCACTGGTCACTCACCATACAAGCCACAACTAAAGTCTGGAACACGTACTCTAATTTCCCCCCAAAAAAACAAATCTGCCTTTATTTTACTAAAGCTCCTATTTTACATTTTGTTTAGCACTATTGGTTAGTTGTTATACTATACTATAAATAATAAGCATTGGCTATCCTTATCCAAGTTTGTACCTAATCTAGATCTCAGGATAACCTTTAGGTAGCTCTAGGAATGATCTTTTGTACTAATACAACATTCCAAAAGCACACGATGACCTGTTTTAATGTATATTCTTGTATTAATTCATCTTGTATCTAACACAATTTGGCAATGTGGGCCTACTGTTTATAACTACTACTGAATGTATGTAACATCTTTTTTCTTATGGCTACCTAATAAAAAAGAATTTGAAACTAATTTACTAAAGCTCCCTACTAGATGGCTATCCCTTATAATCCCATATCTAGATATTGCATTTGGACAGTGTGGTATCTCTAAAATGTAATTATTGTATACAGAAGGTCACCATAAAACTTTCTCAGATCTTTGCGATGAATACTCTTTCCGTAATCAAATGCAAAGGCGCGCTTAATGGAGATCTCAGCTGACAACAGCACTTATCACTTTAAGAACCAATAGTATCAAAGCTGCATGCAGTATCCTCTTGTTCAAAGCGCTTGGTAGACAATATATAAACTCTGCTGCGCTCTGTAGTAGAGAAAGTGTTTTCCTCCTGGGATGTATCTCATCCAACACATTCAATTGGCCATAGAAAATAAAACAGAGATGCTTCACATAGGGTGTAACATACGCACATAGGACACCCACTGTATACACACTCTGGAAGTGGTGGTAACAGTCACCCTAGGACAGGGGTCTCTAACTCGCGGGCCATTTGCGGCCCTTGATACAATATTTTGTGGCCCTCGCCGGCAAAGGTTTCCTTATAGTTCGCTTCAGTGCTCCCAAGTAATTTGCCGCATCCCCGCCACTAAACGAGGGCTGCAGAGCCCCCACATCGCCTGGGGGGAAATCCGCCGGCATTTCCTGGAAGGGGCAGAGCTTTCAGCTTCAGCTCTGCCCCTCCTGACTTCAATCGCCGCACGGATCGCCACCTCTCCCCGCCCCTCTCTGTGAAGGAAGAGTGAGAGGGGCGGGCAGAGGCGGTGATGTGCCACGATTGTGAAATTCCTTATGCGGCCCAGCCTTATCCTGACTTTGCCTCCTGCGGCCCCCCAGGTAAATTGAGTTTGAGACCCCTGCCCTAGGACATAAGATGGGGAGCCTGCACGCCCCCCTAGAGTGCCTGCTTACCCTCAGATTTCTTGTAACTCAACACATATCGGCAGCCATTGCCTCCATATATAAACATCCTAGGTCAAACAGAGAACTCAACATAATGTAAAACAGTAATTTATTAGGTTAAAAAGGCCCTGCTTAACTACTATACATACACAATCAATACTTGTAAACATTGCATGTAAAAGTCTTTTATACTCGCCGGCGGTATCCGTCCTGCGGATCTGTTCGGCCAGTCACTGTAGGTGATAGCAGCACCGTGCGTCCTAGGTCCGCCCTACGCGTTTTGTCACGTGGGCGTGACTCATCAGGGGCTGGACGCACGCTCAATAGACACATACTCTTATACTTCCTGCTCTTTCCAACATGGATTTTTATAAATACCTAAAAATTAGGCACTACCTGCAACCTACCGATATAACTAGACCGATATGCCTCAAAGAAGCATACCATCTTCTCTTGAGTGGCCCCACTCACCTAAAAGCAGTCTCTACATGGTATAACTGCCAGAAAATCTACAATTATTGAAAGCACTTTTACATTAAAGGCAACCAGAGGTGAGAGGGTTATGGAGGCTGCCATGTTTATTTCCTTGTAAATAATGCTGGTTGCCTGGCAGCCTTGTTGATCATCTGGCATAAGTAATGTCTGAGTCAAAACCCTGGAACAAGCATACGGCTAATTCAGTAAACCCTGAGTCAGCTAAGTCAGAGTACCTGATCTGCTGCATGCTTGTTTAGGGTCTATGGCTAAAAGTATTAGTGACACAGGATCAGGAGAACTGCCAGGCAACTAGAATTGTTTAAAAGGAAATAAATATGGCAGCGCCTCCATTCCCCTCTCACCTCAGGTTCCCTTTAAATCCTGGGGAAGGGAAATAGGCCACTCCTACTTCTTGACCAATTGGTCTAAAACTATGAAGCTGGCCATACGCTAGGCCGATTCCCCGCCGATCAACAGCAGATTCGATCACTAGGATCGAATCTGCTGTCACATCGTTCCCGCTACATGCTGAATTTCGATCTATTTCGTCCGATCCCGTCGATCGCCCGCGGGTAGGGAGCGCGTCGCTAGCGGCGTTCGAGTGCCCGACGACCGACGCAATAGAGATGCAATACATTACCTGCTCCGCCGGCGCGACTGCCCCCGGTCACCGCTGCTTTGTCTCCGCTCTGGTCTCCAGGTCCGGCATGCTTCACTTCCTCCTGCCCGGCAGGAAGTTTAAACAGTAGAGGGCGCTCTACTGTTTAAACTTCCTGCCGGGCAGGAAGAAGTGAAGCATGACGGAGACCAGAGCGGAGACGGAGCAGCGGTGACCGGGGGCAGTCGCGCCGGCAGAACAGGTAACGCGGGCGGGGAGCGGCGGCGGCACCACCACCACAGATTGTGAACGGTTTCAGGCTGAAATCGGTTCACAATCTGTTTGCAGTAAAGGTAGCCATACGATCCCTCTCTGATCAGATTCGATCAGAGAGGGATCTATCTGTTGGTCGAATCTGATGGCAAATCGACCGGTGTATGGCTACCTTTACTCTATCTTCCAAGCTTACAAAATGCACAGTACATTGGGATTTAGCCCATAAAATCCTCTTACAATGGTATTATACACCAGATAATTTAGCTAGATTTGACAGTAACCAATCTAATCTATGCTGAAATCAAATTGGTACCCTGGTGCTCATGGTGGGGTTGTCCCGCTATCCAAACTGGCAGAAGATTTGTAATCTCATATTTGAGGTGACCAATGCCAATCCACCTCTTAAAGCAGAATATAACTCAGCATCTCATCTTTGCTCTAAAACATTATTTACAGCATATTATATGCAACCAGCATTTTTTTTTTACTAGACCAGCATTTGAAGGGTTAAACACAGAGCTTGAAAGTTTAGTGCAGTGAAATGAGGACGCATCTGAAGTTGTAGATTGTTATCTTGTGTTTACTTAAATGTATCAAGTGATGAATGTGACACATTCTCTGACTGTGGAGAAGCAGCTCGACACAGACAGAGAGTCAAAGCATGTCTGCCTTCAATACATCATGAATAAAACCAGTTATTAATAAAATGCAAAGTCAGCTCACAAAGCAAAAAACTGTACTTTTGGGAACCTATAATCTCTAAATGAATAATACTTATGCACAGATGCAAATATGATAATCGTATGGCATATAAAAAGTAGGAAAACCTGTTTTTATTGAATATTATGTCAGGGTTTTAAACCACTTTAAAGTAGATATCATGCTGCTTAACTGCGATACAACAAAGATTACCCACAAATCAAGAAATATCATCTTGCATAGTTTACTAGCAACAAAATTAGCGATTGCCAGAAGTGGGAGGCTGGAAACCCCCCTAGATTTATCTCAAGTTATACAGATCATGGAGACTAATTTGAAATATGAACACATGTATGCCAATTAAAAGAAGAAAAACACATTAAAATTTGGGAATCATGTTTATATTGGAAAGAAAAACCACCAGACAAAAGGATTCACTAGAACTAAACAAGACTGTTATGTAGTTCTAGTGATGATCAATATGATCAATTTGAGGCGTACTTTCAACTCTCAAAAGAATAGGCCAAATATCTTACTACTATTTTCCCCATAAGTTAAGAGATCTTTATTGACCTTGCTTCTATATATTTTAATTCATATATGACTTGCTCATTAACTTTTCACCTCCCCACCCTCTCTCTGTCTCCCAGTAACTATCTATTACATTTAACAATGTACACCCTCCTAAAATGCCTTTGTGCTTAATATGATACAGTGTAGTCTTTTATATACTTGATGTTACAGTATATAGTTTCCTTTTTTATGTTTACTTTATTATTTTGTTTTATTCTTTGTTTTTTTCTTTGTTTCTTTGTTAAAGAAAAGCAAAATAAATAAGAGCTTTGGTCTAGGCATCTTTGGGATTATGGCATTATATGAACATGGAATGTTAGAGGTCTGAGAAACCCTCCCCCCCCCCCCCCCCAAAAAAAAAAAGATCACAGGTTTTACGACATATGTGAAAAATGAAAAATGAACTTATAGTTTGGCAGGAGACTCATTAGAAAGAACATGACTTTCTTCTTATGTCTAAGCTGTGGATTTGTTAAGTATTAGGAGCCCCCTCACAAGCAAGGAAGGCTGGAGTCCTATTATTGATACGTAAAGGGTTTCAAGGGACAGTGGAGACACAGGAATGTGACCGGACAGAGGGTTGATGGCTGAGAGTACAGATGCACTGTGAATCTAGGAAGGTGATATTATGGGGTTTATATGGCCCAAATGTGAATAATGGGGAATTCTTTCAGAAACGAGGTATGGATGTGAATCGGACCACCTCTCATGTATGTTGTATGGTATTAGGAGAATTTAATGTGACACACAGGGAGGGATATGTGAGGGAGCAGGCTGGTGTTGTACTTTATACTGGTTGAACTCGATGGACGTATGTCTTTTTTCAACCAAAATAACTATGTAACTATGTAACCTTCCCCATGGGAGGACAGGCAAAAGCTCTAACAGTCAGATCGGTTAGTCTACGCCCAGGATAAGTCACTGAGAATGTTTTTGGCCTACATGGCTATGGTAGATGGATTGCGTGTACTCCATCCTTTAGACCGCGATTATACACATTACTCTAGAGTTCACTCATTCCACTCCCACATAGATCTTCTTTTGATATCTAAAAATCTGCTGCTGTTTTTGAAAGAGGTGGATATAAAAGCTATAGTTATTTCTGACCATGCCCCAGTGTTGGTTACCCTGAGATTTACTTCTACTAAACCTGTGGGTACATGGCGATTCCCTATATATTTGTATACAGATGAGCAATTTGCCAATGATCTGACAATCTGGTGGCAAGATGTCTTGTCAAATAATCGTCGGCACCTGGGCAATCCTGTCCTCCTGTGGGAAACTGCTAAGGCAGTACTTTGTGGCACATTATTGCATATTCTAGATCTTATTAAAATAAAAGACACTAAATAATTATATGAGTACTTGTGAGAAAGCGAGGCAATCTTATGTACTATTTAAGAATGATGTTTTTTCCTGTAATGGAGATAAGTGAGTACAAGACAAGCAAAATTGTGATATTTTTATAGAGAGGTACGACAAGCCATATAGAGCTCACTGGGCAGCAAAGTTTTTTTTTTTTTGTTTGTTTGTTATTTCTTTTAAATGGGACAATAAATTGGCGAAGTTATTGGCGAATATGGCTTAACCTAAAGGAGCTTCTACAGTGATTTCCCAGATTAAGGACCCTTCGGGTAATCTAAAAAGTAACCCAGATGAGGTAGCCAATATTTTTCTAGATTTTTATAGGAATCTGTATACCTCTCCGTCAGGCAATGATAATGACCAAACAGACTTTCTGAAATTTGAAAACCTCCCCTCACTGCCAAGGGAGGCCCTGGAAGTATTGAATGCAGATATAACACCTGGTAGAGAGAGTTATTAAAAAGTCTGCTCTTGGTAAGGCCACAGACCCTGATGCCTGTCAACTGAATTTTTTAAGCTACTCAAACCTGAGGTGAGCCCGACTCTGGCAGGATTATTTACTACAATATATAAAAAGAATGTCTTTTTGGATACTGCCAACGACACTTTCATAAGGCTAATACCCAAGCAGGGAAAAAAAAGTGACTGTGCCAACATCTTACAGGCCAATCTTAATAAGTATTTTAAGTTGCTATCCAAGATTTTAGCAGCTAGGTTAGCTCAATTTCTACCGGATCTGATTCATGTATTGCAGGTTGGCTGTGTGAAGGGCAAGAGTGCAGTCAGTAACGTTAGGAAAGGAAATAGTTAGGAAATACTGCAGGCTCAATGGGAGAGGGACGAAATCGGAGGCCTTCTTGGCGTTAGATGCGGAGAAGGCCTTCAATAGTTTGGAATGGTCATGGCTAATGAGAGTATTGGAAATTCATGTCATGCATACTACTCCTAGAGCGCAAATGGAGCACCTGGAGTCCTAAGCCAATCTTTTACTCTAACCAGAGGGGTGCGACAGGGATGTCCATTATCCCCCTTTTATTTAATTTAGCTTTGGAACATCTTTCACGTTCTTTTATTCAAAACAACATTTTTGAGGGGATCCAGTTTGGGACTAAAATAATATACTCTGCTTTGTTTGCCGATGACATTTTGGTGTTCATGGCGAATTTTAAACGGGATAGTCACAATCTTATTGCACCTATCACTTTATTTGGAGCCTCTTCGGGATTCGCCATAAACTATACTAAGAGTGAATTGGTATGTATCTCCCAAGACATAGGGCACATAGATCACTGTGGTTTAGAACAGCTGGGAGTCAAGTATCGTTGTTCACATATTACCTATGGAACAGTTATATAATCTCAATTTTTCTACCCTGATTCAGAAAATTGTGAAGGAACTCCAGGGGTGGGAGAGTCTTCCTGTATCATTAATGAGCAGAGTATAGCTCTTCAAAATGTTTCGTTTTGGACGGATATTATACCCCCATTGACCTATTTTGCTCAAACATAAAGATGTCAAATTGCTTGAGTCCACCTTTGTACGTTTTATATGGAGGTCAAAAAAGCCCAGAACAGCATTATCCAAGCTCAAAGATACAGTGTTCCAAATGGGACTTAACTTTCAAGTTATAATCTAGCAGCAATATTTAGACATATTAGAGATTGGATAGTAGAGACACATTGTTATACCCCTATAAAAGTAGATAGGGAATTGATAGCCCCATATTCTTTCAAGAGTATTCTCCATACTCCTTTTAAACTATTGCCATCTGAAATAAAGCAGGATTCATTTATTAGAGACACTCTAATCACTTGGAGAGAAGTACAAAAAAAATGGCCTGATAGGTTACCTGTCTAATATGACTCCATTCTTGGGACACCCTGCGTTTGTGCTGGGGGGCATGCATGCAGCTTATAGGATGTTGGCCTTCAAAGGAGTAGTGCAGTTGGATGTTCTTATAAATACAGAAGGTAGACTTTTTTTATCTTTTAAAATTGTGGTAGCCAGGGGTTCTGTACCAGCAGACCATCACTTATATTATGCCCAAAATCAAAATTATGTGGCCAGTAAATTGGGGATGGATGGCAGAATCACTAGGAATCCGCATTTTGATGAACTGATGTGCAGCGTTAAAGAAAAGCAATCACTCTTGTGGATATATTCTTTTAATAGGGAAACCTAACCACGAGGGAAAGGTTAT
Source organism: Hyperolius riggenbachi (assembly GCF_040937935.1). Taxonomy (NCBI): domain Eukaryota; kingdom Metazoa; phylum Chordata; class Amphibia; order Anura; family Hyperoliidae; genus Hyperolius; species Hyperolius riggenbachi. The sequence continues at coordinate 306,128,374 of NC_090646.1, read as the reverse complement.
TTTCAATATCTTCAGAAGTGGGCAGAAATACTTCAGGTAACTAGGGAGGAAGTCTTTGATTTTTTTCTTTTTTTTTAAAGGAATGGTAGGATGCCAGTGAGAAAAGCAGTATTAGGGGAAGATTAGAGGAAAATGTGTCTTAAAACTGTCTATAGAGCATATATCCATATTTTGCGCAAACTTGTGCAAAATGGCCATCAGGCTTAGGCACCCAGCACCCATTACACTAGCTCTTAGCCCAAAGGAATGGTACATTTTTTTCTACTCACTATTTTTTACGTTTGATCAGCAACTGATGTAATCATCCACCTTCTTGTACTGAATAAATCAGCATTTGCAGTAGTGCCGGTTCCTCCTGTGCTTTTCCTGTTTGCAACATATATGATCTATCCACCAGAGCACACTCCAGCTGGTATTTGGGGCTATTGAGACTGCATGCCTCTGTACAGCTCGTGGGATCCGTCGTCAGATGTAGTGTCAACCCGCTTTTCTCTCCATTTTCTTACATACAGTGGGTTGCAAAAGTATTCGGCCCCCTTGAAGTTTTCCACATTTTGTCATATTACTACCACAAACATGAATCAATTTTATTGGAATTTCACGTGAAAGACCAATACAAAGTGGTGTACACGTGAGAAGTGGAACGAAAATCATTCATGATTCCAAACATTTTTTACAAATAACTGCAAAGTGGGGTGTGCGTAATTATTCAGCCCCCTTTGGTCTGAGTGCAGTCAGTTGCCCATAGACATTGCCTGATGAGTGCTAATGACTAAATAGAGTGCAACTTTGTGTAATCTAATGTCAGTACAAATACAGCTGCTCCGTAATGGCCTCAGAGGTTGTTTAAGAGAATATTGGGAGCAACAACACCATGAAGTCCAATGAACACACCAGACAGGTCAGGGATAAAGAAATGTAAAGCAGGCTTAGGCTACAAAAAATTTCCAAAGCCTTGAACATCCCAAGGAGCACTGTTCAAGCGATCATTCAGAAATGGAAGGAGTATGGCACAACTGTAAACCTACCAAGACAAGGTCCTCCACCTAAACTCACAGGCCAAACAAGGAGAGCGCTAATCAGAAATGCAATCAAGAGGCCCATGGTGACTCTGGACGAGCTGCAGAGATCTACAGCTCAGGTTGGGGAATCTTTCCATAGGACAACTATTAGTCGTGCACAGAAAAGCACGTCCCGTTTGCAG